>NC_143542.1:1603130-1755630 GCF_031878675.1 Megascapheus bottae | reverse complement strand
GGCTTATGCTTATAATTCTAGTTACATAAAAAACTGAAATCTGAGGATCCCAGTTCAATGCCAGCCCAAGCAGGAAAGCCTAAGAGACTCTCACCTCCAATTAACTACTAAAATGCTGGAAATGAAGCTGTGGGTGAATGGTAGAACACTATCCTCGAGCACATGGCACATGAGCTCAAAGACACGGCCCAGGCTATAGAAAACCTTAACAATAACAATAGGGCCTAGAGTGTGGCCTAGTGAAAGGGTGCTTGCCTAGCATGCACAAAGCCCTGGGTTTGATTCCTTGGTACTACATCCATAGAAAAAGCTGGAAGTGGTGCTGTGGCTCAAGTGGTAGAGTGCTAGCCTTGAGAAAGCTCAAGGATAGCGCCTAGGCTCTGAGTTCAAGCCCCAGGACTGGCAAATGAGAATAACAATAGAATTACACTAAGAAACTTTTAAGTTGAGTTGTATGCAATGACTTAGATCTGTAATCTTTGCTACTTGGTAGGTAGAAATGGGGTTTTGAGGTCAGCCTGGAAAAATTTGCCCAGACTGGGCAAATAGAAGCTTGAGCAAGTCCATCTCAGCACAATATCACACTGCTCTCATGCAGAGTGGGGATGGTAGCTCACAACTATAATCTCAGATATTCAAGAGGCTCACATCTGAGAATTGAGACTTGAAGCCTGCCTGGGAGGGAAAACAAAATCTGAGACTTCACTTCTAATTAGCCAGCAAAATTGAACTGGAGGTGTGACTCAATATTAAAACACCAACCATGAGCAAGCGAGGAAGCCAAGCTAGGACACAAGGCTCTGATGTTCAGTGAGTTCAAGGGCCAGTGTAGCCAAAAGAAAAAGAAAAAGAAAAAGCTATCGTCGTTGCAGATTCCTGTTCCCTTTTCCTGCAATCATGATCATGTTCCAGTCTACTTTGTGCCTTCTCAGCTCATTGTCTATGATGTTTTTATCACAAGAATACAAGCTTATTCTCTGTTATTCCAAAAGTTTAGGCAAGTGTGAAAGCCAGAGACTGCTCCATAGGCAATGAATATTAAATATAACTACTTTCTTTGAATTTGATTTCCCTATTGTTTTTTTCCCAGGTTCATCCAATGGCCTCAATAATCAGTGTTTGTTGTTGTTGTTATTTTTCTTTGCAAATGAGGCCAATTGGCAGAGCTCTCAACTTTTTACACATGTGAGAACAAAACAATAGAACCTATTAATATTGTTTCAAGACGTGCAGAGAGAATGCCTAGAGTAACGGAGGGGTGAGTTTGAACTGAATGCATCGTATTTATGTATGGCTAGATCAAAATAAAACCCCTTTGTATACCCCCTACCTGCTGATAAGAGATGAGAAAAAGTATCCCCAGTTCCCCAAACCCTTGCAACAATCATGTTATATTTCTAATCATTTTCATAATAGAATTATTGAAATGCTAGTGTATGTTCACTCTCATATACTCAGGCCAATGGAGCTTTCTCGACATTTTCATTTGGACCCAGGGGTCCCTTCTCCCTGGCCTTAGCACTGCCTCCTGGCATGGCTCTCCAATCTTGACTCCCATACACCACATTCCTAAGGCTCTCCCTTGCCTGTTCACAGACTGTTTCTCTGCTTTCCACCGTTTCCTCTCTCTGACTTCTTTATATGGGACCCCTGACAAATGTGGTTTGATGCTTTCCCTATGCCCAATTGCTTGGCAATTTCTGTAGATAGGAGTAACACGTTGTATTACTGACTTTAAAATATTTACAAAGCCCTTTGAGCACTCCACTAGAAGCCACATCCCAGCCTGCTTTGCAATTCCAGTGGGTTTTGGTGCAAAGCTCAGTTTTAAAATGTCAAGCACAGAGCCATTGAGTTCTACTCCTGATATCTGTGTCTGTTCTTTATATCAGTTAAGAAAGTACCAGTTCTCATGACAACAGCCTGGTATCCAAGCCACTTTCTAATGTATGTATGAGGAGCCAGGACCATAGTTTCAGTGGACGTTTTAAAATGCCCCACCACCTTTGCCTCATTGCATCATCAACCCGCCACACCCATGCCTTTCCGATGCAAGCTCCACTCAGCTGCCAATGAGACCCCTTTACAATACAATTCCATTGCTCTTATTCATTTGCTTAAGAGAAAACGTGTGGTGACTTCCCGGGAAACCCGGAATAAAGCTTATTCCTTGTGTATGATCACATCACCATCCAATATTTCTGTGTAGTTCCTTGACCAGTCCAAATCCATTGCTTGTCTTGAAAATCTGCATCTGCTCTTCCATTTTCCTGGGCATCTTTCTACTTTCTTTGGATGTCCAGCTTCTATTGCTGTACATAAATGTTGATGCCACTCTGCTCTTGTATGGGCTTGCCTGGCCACATCAGCACTGAACGTACTGTGGGAACTTCTTTATGAGCCTGCCTTCGTTTACAACACATTTGCTCACCTCCGATCATTTAGCACATGAGTTTACAGTTGTTTCATTGCTGGTCTTTGTTTCTGCAGCATCAGTGAACTATGAAAGCTGGGTCAGTATCTCTGCCCCTTCCTCTGTCCCAGAATCTTTGAACTGTTCCAGATAAGGCATTTGCTTATGATTTGTGGCACTAATAACATCCCTAAGCAGAGTCACTCTGAGGAAACATAATCAAAGCTCTGCACTGAAGTTTGCATTTTGGAAACTGTCAGGAATAATTTCAAATGGATTTACAGCTTTTAAGAGACAGCTGCAACAGAACAGCCGCAATTATAGTGCGCTTTATTTGCAGGGGGTACTGAAGTTTAGTATGCTGAGGAACAATGGGTGTAACTCAAGGTTGGGAAGGAAGAAAACAGGGAAGAAACCTAGCAACCCAAGTTGTGAATTGCATTCAGTTATTTGTGAGTGGAGATACGGTAATTCTATTTGAAACTATGATTCTTGATGGCATGGTTCCTAATTAGAAAAATTTATGTCAACATTGACGCTGAAGTGTGTAAAGCAAGAGAGATAAGAATACAAATGCAAAAGAGATGGGAATATATATTTCTGGCACATACCTATGAAATAATAGATTCATGCAATGGGAATGAACCTTAAAGGTACCTGTGCCTAGTAAAATAAACTATTTATAAAAGAATACATGATATGAGTCCTTGAGTGAGATTTCTAAAACATGAATTTCATGGGCACAGAGAGGAAAAGGGACTGGAGGAGGAGAGAATTGAAAAGAATACATGGAAAGAGAATTCAGTTTTGTAAGAGGAGGGAAGAGCTAGAGATAGAGAGGGTATTGACTACTGCAGTGGAAAAGTTCTTTATGCCATTAAATTGGTCCACTAAAAATAGTTCAGCAAATTCATGTTAAGCAAATTTTATAGTAATTAAAACAATTAAGCCAGACAGGTATTGGTGGATCACATCTATAATCCTGGCTACACCAGGGGCTGAAATCTAGAGGGTCAAGGTTTGAAGCGATCCTAAACTCAAAAGTTTGCTCAATGCAATCTCTGTCAAAATAATCAACAAAAACCAGAACTGGAGGTGCAGCCAAATGGTAGAGTGCCAACACAGCAAGCACAAGGCCCTGAGTTCAAACAGTGGTACCAAGAAGAAAAAAAAAACTTTCCCTATTTCCCAAAAGATTCTAGCCTCATGAAATCTTCATTCTTCACTATATTTTTGTTGTCTAATTGCATTGTATATTCAGTGTAATTCAGAGCCAGCCTTTTCTGTATATGATTATTTTTAAATTTATTATTACTATATTATTATTTTGCTGGTCCTGGGGCCTAAACTCTAGACTGGGCACTCTCCCCAAGCCTCTTTGTGCTCAAGGGTAGCACATTTCCCATAAAGCAGAAGCTCCCGTGGTTGAGGTTGGAATAGTCCAGTAAAGCTAATTGGTTGCTTTCCTACCCACTCCTGAGTGGTGAGTACCATCTCCCACTTTTCTTTGTCTCACCTCCTAAGCATATCATTCTTATCTGGCCCTGAGTAAATTAACAACAAAAGCTCAACAACTGATAACTAGGTAGGAGTAACTGATTTGTAGCAGAGGGTTATTAGAATTGTTGGTAATCAAGGAAGACAGTCGATCTCAAATGCTCTTGTTTGAATCTACAATGTCTCCGGAGGGTCTATATGCTAAAGGCTTGGTCTCCACAGAGTGCTGTTGGGAGATGGTGGAGCCTCTGAGAGGGGGAGTCTGATGAGACCTGTCTTAGGCCAATGGTAAGAAGAGAAAGGGCCCTTAAAAAAGACCGTGGGAATCTAGCTGCTTCTCCTTTCTCTCTTTATTTTCCTGGTCATAAATGACTGGCTTTATCTCACCATCTGCTCCCATCAGGATGTGTTATCTCACTATCAGGTAAGCCCAAACAAATCTTCTTGCTTTATAAACTGATCATTGCGGGTGTTTGTTAACAATAATGAAAGTCTAAGACACCTGTTGGCCAGTATATTTAGATGGGGGAGTGTGACTTCTAGGAGGAAGGCAGCTTTCCGTTGTGGTGATAATGCTGTCCAGGGAACCACAGACTTTCAGTTACGTATTGGCTGCTCAGCTGTGCTTCCTTCTCAGCCAAGCCCCAGCCAGCAGCAGAAAACCCATCTACTATTGTCAAGGTCCGTCTGTGATGCAGGCCCTTTATCTTCCTGTCCTAGGAATACTGTGTCCTGTGAGAGGAAACCAGCCACCGTGGAGAGGGAGCCAGCCTTTCTCCGTCTGTTCACTTCCCTGAACCCAGAAGGTGCTTTCCAGGGGCCAGCAGGAGAGGTTAGATACTCATTCGCTCTGCTGATTCAGTGTGTAGTCAACTCATTGCTTGGGTAGTGAATTACTCACAGCTTATAGAAGAGGAGACCTAGGCAGGGAGAGGGTAAGTCTGATGATGGAAGCCACACAGCTTGAGAGAGGCAATCTTCAGTGGGTTATGGTTACAGACTCAGCTGTGGCCAGGGGTGGGTCCCATCTCATCGATCAAAAGGTCATGAGGCCATGTGCTGGTGACATACATGTACTCCTAGCTACTCTGGAAGCTGCAATATGAAGATTGAAGTTCAAAGCCAGTCCAGAAAGGCAAATTCCAGAGACTCCTATCTCCAATTAACTAGCAAAAAGGCAGACATAGATACGTGGCTCAAACGGTAGATCACCAGTCTTGAGTGAGCAAGCCAAAGCAAGTGCTCAAGGCTGAGTTCAAGCCCCAGTGCTGCTATTACAAAAAGAAGCATACTGTATCATTTAAAAACATATCATTTCAGCTGTCAATCATGCAGACATACCCAGGAATTGACTGATTTTTCTTTTTTGAACACCTGCATTCGCATATGAGGAGAGTCCAGTTATAGAATCATCTAATTTTTACTTTCATCAGATTATCTTATTTCAATACAAAAATGATCTATTTTACTGGGAGAGTGGGGACTGGTAAAAATAGCAGCCCAGGTTTGGTTTATGACAGAAACTCATGTTTTTTTTAATGTGCCAAACGTACCTATTTTCGACTTAGAACAAAAAATGGAGAACTCCCTTCTGTTCCAACGATTCGGCAGGATACAGACCGAAACAGTCCTATTGTCTGCTCTCACTGTAATGATAGTTTTAAACCTGAGATGGGGGGTCTCTTAATTCTTACCTAGATTGATTATGCATAATGTAGGAATCATGTTCCCTAGTGCATTATTTTTTTCCCATGGTACTAGGGGATTTGAACTCTGGGCCTCATGTCTGCTGGGCTAGTGTGATTCCACTGATCCACACTTCAGCCCTAGTTTTCATTGGCTATTTAAAAAATATCGTCCAACCACGATGGAAAGCAGTTTGGAAGTTCCTCAAAAGACTAAACCTAGAACTTTCCTGTGACCCAGCAATTCCACTACTTGGCATTTACCCAATCATCCAGAAACAAGGGCATACTACATCTACTAGCAAAATGATGTTCATTGCAGCACTATTTACCATAGCAAAGATATGGAACCAACCCAGATGTTGATGAATGGATCAACAAAGATGTGGTATTTATATGCAATGGAATTCTATGCTGCTGTCAGAAAGAATGACATCGCCCCGTTTATAAGGAAATGGAAAGACTTAGAAAAAAAACCATATGAAGTGAAGTAAGCCAGACTCAAAGGAACATAGGCTCAATGGTTTCCCTCATTTGTCATAATCAGTAGAAACCTTGGGCTCTCCTAGCAGAGATTTACAATAGAACAAAACCTAGATACATAAGGCCATATAGTATGACAGTAAATGAAAGGACCTCCAGGATTTAGAAACAAAATATAATGAGTGATTGATGTCCTTAATGTACTATGTTATCTCTCATCTCTTTTGTTGTCCCTTGGTTATCTCATATTGTTACAGTATTTCACCTTTTTATCTGATATATTTTATATATGCATATTTGGTTATTTGCAACTGGATAGGGAAGAGGGGGAAACAAAATGAGGGGTGGGGGTGGGGAGAGGGAAATGGGGACCAATACGTGAAAAAGGGTATCAATGTATGTGAAGTAATGCACCATCTATTTGGTGAATATAATGTAACCCTTCTATTAATTACAATTAAAAAATATATGGAGAAAAAATAAAAAATATCTCTTTTCCTGCTCAAGTGTGAAACTGAGCTGGGGTCTGCCTACTTTTAGGCCTTTTTTTGTCATCACTGGGGTTACAAACATGATAGTAAGGCATTCAGTTTCTGTTCCTTGGAGACAAGTCTCATGGACTTTTCTTCCTGGGCTGGCTAAGCACTCCCCCCCCCCCCCACATATATATATCAGCATTCCATGAATCTTGGGATGACAGGCTCATACCACGGTGCTTAATTACGGATTATAAAAGGATTATAAAAGGTGTCTCTCAACTATTTCTGCCTGAAGTGGCCTTAAGCAGAGATCCACCCACTATTTGCCTTCCAAGTTGTTAGAATTACAGGAATCACTGGTACCTGGCTCATAGAGAAGTTTGGGGGTGATCTGTGTTCCTCAGTTGAATATATGTCTGTCTCTGTTCTACCCCATACTTTCACAACATCCACCTGTTACACTGTGACTTTTCATATCAAGTGACCTTTTCATTTTTAGAAGTAAAAACGGTTCTACTTCTAAGCTGCCCAATCTGCCTTGTTTAGCTAGGGGACTCAGCTCTTTAACTGTTGAAAAAAATGTTCAAATATGACTTATGGTTTGTGTAGGAGATTTGTTCTCTTAACGAAGAAAAGAATAAAACCAGCTAATGCACAAGAATAGCTTCTGTTTCACACAGGTGAATGTACTTTTTTTTTTTGAAACCCATGTTTGGGGGAAGTGGTTCTAACAAGAGCCACAGAAATTAAGAAGATTGCTAGAACCTTCTAGATACTTCTAGAGACCCTTATTACTCTCACAGAGTTTCTGTAATAGCCTCTGTTCAGCCTCTAGATTCTTTTAGAGACACAAATTCCCCCGGTTCTGCTTGTCAGCTTTGATGCTCATTTGGGCTGGCTGGATGTGGAGATTAGAGAAACATGCATTGAATTCCAATTGTGCCAAAGGCAGATCAAATGTATGCTTTGCTAAAAATTATTTTTAAAATCTAAGTAGTAGTCAAAGGAGCTCTCATCAGCATGTTTGTTTATAAGACAGTACATCTTGGCTACGATCAGTTCTTTCTTTTTTTTTAAATCATTTTCCCCTTTTCCTCCCAAACCCATCCTGCACAGTGGTTCACTTTTGAGTTGTGTGGTTTTGATCAAAATTACTTAACCTTTTTGTGCCTCATTTCCTCCTCAGGAAATGAGATGCTCTCCTCTAAGAGTGGTGAAATTCAATCAAGCTAATCCTCAGGGCAGTGCTCATGTCAGCCGGAGTTGTTACGATGAGGGTTTTCTGAGACAGGCACCATTACGGGGAACCATGTCCCCCAACCCGGGTCTGTAGAATCAAAAGCTCCTCACACCTCTTCTGCCTGAATTTTGATCAAAGCCATCATCAACATCTGTAGACATTTATTTACTTACTTATTTTTACCAGTCCTAGCACTTGAACTCAGAGCCCAAGCAGTGTCCCTGATCTTCTTGACCTTCTTTTTGCTTAAATCTAAGTGCTCTACTACTTGAGTCACAACTCTACTTCTGGCTTTTCTTTTTGGTGGCAATTTATTGGAGATAAGAGTTTCACAGACATTCCTGCCCAGGCTAGCTTTGAACCATAATCCTCAGATCTCAGCCTCCTGAGTAGTTAGGATTATAGGTATGAGCCACCAACACACCAGTTAGGACCTGCAAACTTTTCCAGGCAACTTCCTGTCCTCAGGCCTCTTAGAGTCACCTAGAAAAATGATAAGCACCCAAATATATATTTAATGGCAGGGGAAAATGCCAAAATGCTGGTGTTTATAAGTGTATAGTGTAACTACAAATTGGCTTTGGGCCCTCTGTAAGGGATCTTACTGCTCATGGGGTGGGTTTAGGAGTGGGAGACGGGCTTAAGCACCCAGGGAAATACTTCCAGCTAAAGCCAGACACCCCCACCCATTACCATACACCTCTGTCATGGGCAAGCATACAGATGACTATTGCATTCTGGGGATTCAAATCATTTCCATTAATACAGATTTTGCATGCTAATCAGCTTTAAACAAAAATTTTGTTTTCAAAGCAGAGTTTTTAAAAAAGATGTGTTCAGCATGGGCTATTATTAAGGTGGCCACAGATGACACTTTAAAGAAGAAGAAAAAAGAGGGTGAAGCCTAACTGGGAGGGCAGCCATGTTCATAGAAAATTGTGGTAAGGGCTAATTTAAGTCAGCATCAAGGAGTCAGCAGCTCAACTACTCAAGAAACTTGGTATCAAGATCTACCTCTGTGGGCAAGGGAACGGTGAGGCAGGTAGCTTTCTTTGTTTTTGACATCAGACTTTTTATTTATTTATTTATTTATTTATTTATTTATTTATTTATTTATTTATTTTTATTTCCAGCATTAAAGTTTGTATTCATTCTCACTTGTCTGATTGGTGCTCTACCTCTTGAGCCATGCCACCAGTATGGCATTTTTCCTATAGTTTCTGGAAATGGAATCTTGAAGAATTCTGCTCAGGCTGACTTCAAGCTATGATCTTCCATATCTTACCCTCCTTATTAGCTAGGGTTTATAGGTGTAAACTACAGGCACCCAGCTAGGTTTCAGATCTTTGATCTTACGCCAATAGCAGGTTTCTATAATGGCTGACTTGTCCCTGAGAGGCATTTTCTTATGGCTATGATGCACAAGCTAACACTTCAATTTATTGCAGCTGTTCTGTGGAAATTGCTGTGTAATTCCAAGGTGGCATAATGGCTGGGAAGGAAATGGCAATGAGTGCCAGAGACTGTTCATGCTAAAAGAAGCAAATGCAATCTACTGAGCACCTTGGCACAGAGCATCTCCATGTCCTGGTAGCAGCAGTGGTATACGTGTGTGTGTGTGTGTGTGTGTGTGTGTGTGTGTGTGTGTGTGTGTCCCCCCTCCTGCTTCTGTGCTCTTGTGCAAGCGAGTCGTGCCTGTCACTTCTTGTGGACGTGCATTTCAGCAGCTCGATTTCTTCTTCCTGGTCATTTGTATTGCAAGTCTGGAAGAGGGCCAGCGCCTCTGTGGGCGGGTGACACAGAGCTGGCTTTCTGCCCACAGTAACTGAGGGCAGCAACTTCCAAGCCAGACCTACACAGGAAGGATTGCCGTCTCACAGTCTTAACTAATGCAGCCCACTCTATATGAAACTGCACTGCATTAAGTTTTAAAAAATGATTCAAGAAGCAAAGAGCTGTGTTTTTTTTTCCTTTTTTGTCCAGTTATGGAACTTGAACTTAGAACTTCACATTCTCACTTGCTTTTTTTGTCCACTCAAGGATGGTATTCTACCACTCGAGTCACAGCTTCACTTCTGGCTTTTTGCTAGTTTATTGTAGATAAAGATATCATGGACTCTTCTACCTGGGCTGGCTTCAAACTGTGATCCTCAGTTCTCAGCCTCCAGTATAGCTAGGATTGTAGGTGTGAGCTATTAACACCCAATTAAAATATGTTATTATAAAGGTGATGTACAAAGGAGTTAGAGTTATAGAAGTCAGGTCATGTGTGCATTTCTTTTTGGACAAATCACTCCTTCCATCACTGTCTCCTGGTTTTTCCCTTCTATCTCCATCTCCATCCACAGTTGTATAGCTCATTTTCTTTCCTTCCTTCCTTCTTTCCTTCCCTCCCTCCCTTCCTTCTTTCCTTCCTTCCCTCCCTCCCTCCCTTTTCTTTCTTTCTTTCTTTCTTTCTTTCTTTCTTTCTTCCTTCCTTCCTTCCTTCCTTCCTTCCTTCCTTCCTTCCTTTCTTTCCTTCCTTTCTTTCTTTTTTCTTTCTTTCTTTCTTTCTTTCTTTCTTTCTTTCTTTCTTTCTTTCTTTCTTTCTTTCTTTCTTTCTTTCTTTCTTTCGTTGTACAGCTTGAACTTGAACTTGGGGCCTGGACACTGTTCCTAAGTTCTTTCGTTCAATGCTAATTCTTTAGCACATTGAGCCACAGTGTCACTTTCTGTTTTCTGGTGGTTAATTGGAGCTGAGAGTCTTGTGGACTTTTGTGCCTGGGCTGGCTTTGAACCACGATCCTCAGATCTCAGCTTCCTGAGTAGCTAGGATAGTAGGCGTGAGCCACCAGTGCCTGGCATAGAGTTCTTTTTCAACATCGTGTCTAGTGAGTATCACTGCTGCATTAGTTTATCCTTTGTTCCTCTTTTCTGTGCTCCCTCTTACCCTCCCAAAGACATATAAATGAACAAGCAAGACAAACAGAAAAGAAAACAAAGTACCTCTGGTTCACATTTTCTGAAGTTCATTGCCATAAATACTTTATATGACCACATCCACACAGGTATTGCACCCTTGTGTTCTTTCCCTAAGAATGTCTTTCTTTGGTTTCATTACGAGTGAATGTCCAGAATCCTGTATAATTGACCATGTGCCAGTGTCTAGCTTCTGCATATGAGAGGACACACTCATGGTTTCTGGGCTCCTAATGTAGTTTTAATATGAAGCGCAGATAATGAGATGCTTAATATGGCAAATCCACAAACACCAGATTTGGAGTCAGAGGCTGCTCTCACCACCAGTCCCTGACTGTATCCATTTCCTGTAGTATGGGAAGCTGTGTAAAGTGCCTGGGGATGGACTAGCAGACACAGGGATTGGAGAACAATGGGTGGTTATGGCTGCCTTTATGGACCCAGTCAATGATGTGGGATTCAGCTGGACCTGACTGTAGCCACCTTGAGTCATTTCCTTTGTGACTGCCCTTCCTGTATATTTTGTCAGCATATTCTCAATAAACAAGGGCTACAACTGAATTCTGGTCCAATCAGCACCAGGAATGACTTCTGTGTTCATTCAGCCAGGATGCTTGAAGGAAGTCCCTTTTCTCTGATTCCTCTATAAGGCTCTCCCTCTGACCTAAATAACGAGAGGCTTCTGGTCTTGTTGCCACCCAGAACCACATTTCAGCAAAAGTCCTCTATAAATAATCTCAGAGCCATGTACTTTGTTGGTCTTTTGGTTTCTTGGGTCCAGTTTTCATATCCATGAAAGCAGTTTGTACAAACTATTATCTCAATGGATGATTAGAGCTAGCTTAAAGATTTGGCTTTGCCCGCTATATGTCTGACAAGAGTCTAATAATAACATAGAAGGCGCTAAAAAAACCACAACTAAACCCCACAATATTTAATAGCCTAATTAACAAATGGCCAGGGAGTTACAGAGACACTTCTAAGAAGAAGTAAAAAAGAGCCAATAGATACATGAAGGATTCTCATTCCTGAGTATAAAGGAAATGCAACTCAAAACAACATTAAGAGACTGGGAGCCAGGCATAAATATCTCATGCCTGTAATCCTGTCTGCTCAGGAGGCTCAGATCTGAGGATTGTAATTGGTAGCCAGACTGGACAGTAAAGTCCATGAGACTCTTATTTCCAATGAACCACCAAAAAGCTTGAAGTAGATCTGTGGCTGATATGGTAGAACACTAGCCTTGAGCAAAAAAGCAAAGTGACAGAGCGAAGGTTCTGAGTTCCACCCTCGGGACAGGCACAACAACAATACCAGCAACAAAACCACTGAGATTTCATCTCACATCATCATCATCATCAAGAATATGAACTAAACAAATGCTGACAAGGATGCATGAGAAAAGAACCATATAGAAAAAGGGTCAGTTAAGAAGCTTGGTTTTACCTGGTGATAATTCCAGTCCTTTTCATTCTTCAGAATAAGCAAATGTGTAAGTGGCAGAAGAAACCTTCTCTTATAGGTAATGAAGATGGGAAAGATCTAACAGAGGGGGCCACGCAAGGATGTGGAAAAAAAGAGATGTTTAAAAGAAGAGGAGGGGCCGGGAGTTTGGCCTAGTGGTAGAGTGCTTGCCTAGCATGCACGAAGACCCGGTTCAATTCCTCGGTACCGCATACATAGCAAAAAGCCAGAAGTGGTGCTGTGGCTCAAGTGGTACAGCCCTATCCTTGAGAAAATCCAGGGACAGTGCTCAAGTCCTGAGCTCATTCCCAGACTGGCAAAAAAAAAAAAAGAAGAAGAAGAAGAAGAGGAGGAGGAAAGTGCCAGGAGTGTGGCCTAGTGATAGAGTGCTTGCTTAGCATGCTTGAAGCCCTGGGCTTGATTCCTTGGTACTAGATACATAGGAAAAGCCAGAAGTGGTGCTGCAGCTCTAATGGTAGAGTGCTAGCCTTGAGAAAGATCCAGAACAGTGTCCAGACCCTAAGCTCATGTCCCAGGCTGGCAAAACTCAAACGAGAGGAGAAATTGATCTATCGATGAGAGACATGGCTGTGTGACAAAGGCAAGACAACAGGATGAGTAAAAACAAGTCTTCATCCTGTTATGAATAAGGGAATGAGCCGATAGCATGGCTGTTGGGATGTGGCAATGAAGTACAGGGAAAAGTCCCTGGGGACAGGGAGATCCTGGGAATAAGAGACCAAAAGTGGAGGTAATTCACATGACACTGGACCAGGTGGTGAGAAAGACCTCAGGACCAGAAGGGCAGATGGTGTCCCCAAAGAAATAAGAGGATGGTGTGGTTCAAAAGGAGGCAGGCTTTTTGGGGGGAAGGGAGGCTCCTAGAATGTTTTATTTACCTACTGTACTTTACTAAGGAAAAACAGAGGGATGAACAAATTAGGATCTTACAAATGCCAGAGCCTAATGCTCATTAAAACCTTATATCATCAACCCTCTCTCTATGTAAGTCTGTCTATTTGATCTTTGAAAAGTTCGAGTGGTTTTAAACAACAGTCTAAAGGATGCTGGATGTTTCTGGCATCACCAGCATGCTCTTTTTTCCATATATTTTTTATTGTAATTGATAGAAGGGTTACATTATATTCACTAGATAGAAGGCGCATTAATTCACAAACATAGATACCCTTTTTCGTGTCTTGGTCCCCATTTCCCACCCCCCAGCCCCACCCCTCATCTTGTTCTTGCCCCTTCCCTATCCTATTTCAAATAACTAAATAAGCATATATACAATATATCAGATAACAAGGTGAGGCTTTTGCAGCTGGGAAGGAAAGAGATGGCCCAGATGAGATGGAGCTTGCATGAGAAAGACAAGATAAAACCTTGCAGTCAGGCACGGTGGCTCATGCTTGTAATCCTAGATACTCAGGAGGCTGAGATCTGGGGATAGCAGTTCGAAGTCAGGCCAGGCACAAAAGAACCTGAGACTCTTATCTCCCATTAACCTCTAGAAAATGGGAAGTAGGGCTTGGCTCAAAGGTAGAGCTCAGGGACAGTGCCCAGGCCGAGTTCAATCCCCATGACCCCCCCCAAAACAAACGAACAAACCAAAACTTGCAGAAGATGTAGAGAAAGACAAAAGATGGGAGAGAGGCTAGCAAGAAGGTGTCTTGAGCTGATACAGACATCCACAGTCAATGTGACTGCAGTCCCATGGACATAATCATGATAATGTATTTATTAATCATTTGAGGGGACCTGGAAAACTAGGTCAACCTTACATAAGGGCAGCGTTGAGAAAGTCTGAGATTACAGAGAACAGATGTCAGTGTTAGCGTCTGTGCAGCTGGGGTAAGCAGAAAAGATTAAGAATGGACAAGCAGCATGATGTCTCCTACTGAATGGGCTACACCCAGTCTCAAAGAAAAAGAGGCAGAAGAGAGCCCAAACCTTCATTAGACATAAAAGCATTCAGCATGGTTGGCTAGAGCTGGAAGGGATGATTAAAAATACAGAATGACTATTAAAGCCAATGGAATAACCCATCCCCTTGAATTCTCTGCAAAGAGAACCAGCTCTGAGATTTCTCATTTGCAATAAAATCATTCTTGGCTGTTGGAGTAGATATCCACCATTCAGGCTGAAAGAATGAAGTGTGTGTGTGTGTGTGTGTGTGTGTGTGTGTGTGTGTGTGTGCCAGTGTGTGTTTGTGTCAGTACTGAGTCTTCAACTCAAGGCGTGGGTGCTATCCCTGAGCGTTTTTTGCTCAAGGCTAGTACCATATGAACCCCATATCCACTTCTGGCATTGTGGTAGGCACTTCTGAATCTTTGGAGGTAAGAGACTCACAAACTTTCCTGCCTAGGCTGTTTTTGAACATTATATTCAAATCTCAGTCTTCTGAAGTAGCTAGGATTACAGACATGAGCCACGTATGCTGAGCTCTTATTGCCCAATAGCTGGAATCTCTCTGTGGAAGGCTTCCAGCCAATTCCTTCCTAGAGTTGTGCTCTGCCAAAGCAATCTACCTTGTCATCTTACAATTGTGGTGAGTCCAGAAGGAAGTCATACATACCACAGCTAGACCGGGGTGACTGTGCCCCTCCAAGGGGGTTCTCTCTGAAGGTCAACTCAACTTCGGAGCTCTTATTTTGGGGGCCATTGAGCTCATGATGAAACTTAGCAGAAAATGTCAGCTGGATCTAGTGGGGTGGGGTGGGGGAGGAAGAGACCCTGCCCCCAACCCCTTACATCTTAGAGAAAATAAGACAAAGCAACATCTTTGAAGAACAGTCCAAAGGAGCTTGCTCGTTTAATTTGCTGCATTTGCTTACTCAGTAGCCAACAGATGAGTGTAGTTTTCCCCTTCATTTGCACTTTACATATCGCCCGGATGCTAGAATGTGATCTTGCTTCTTATTGGGCAATGACTGGTATATCCTGTGAGCCTGGATTTTAAATGGAGCTGTCTGCCCTCAGTGGTGAGAGAACAGGGTGGATAGGAAGGGCAATTTGTGCAGTGCTCAGCGGTGACCAGCAGAGGGTGATAGTGGCATTAGGATTAGGTTAAAGTACACACACTCAAGTGGACCTCATGGCTTTAGGAGGACTCTGGCTTGAAGGGTTTTCTGTTCCTCAAGTCATCCATTATCTGGGTGTGGGGACCGATCATGTTCTTCCAAAGAGTGGTCTTGAAACGTGTGAAAGGCTAAGAGTAAGCTTGCACAATCCTAAATGATTGACGTGAGGAGATATTTTTATCTCTCCAAGAACCACCCAAAGGCCCTGGAACAAATCCATGAGGAAGGAGGGACTTGTGAGTGCCACTGAATTGACTGGTGGAATCTGGTTCCATTTGCCTTAGAGAAGTTAGTATTTCTTCTACCTGAGCTCATAACAACATGTTTCTCACCTGCCGTAGAAGGTAGAATAGTAGCTCATCTCGACTCTCTTCTCAGAACCAGGAGCATTGCCAAGGATTCTACTCCAGACTTACAGAATCAGCCAATCTAGCCCTCCAACTCAGCTGGCCACATTTTACCAAGTTCTCTCCAGCTTAGGTGATGGCGTCATATGGCAACATCTGTACCACTCAGACTTAGGTGTTTTCTAGAGTCTTTATTATTGTCACTAGTGGGTCATAGGTGACTCATGCCTATAATTCTAGCTACTCAGGAGACTGAGATCTGAGGATCGCAGTTCAAAGCAAGCCCAGGCACTAAAATCCATGAGACTTTTATCTCCAATTAACCACTAGAAAAACGGAAGTAGTGCTGTGGCTTAAAGTGGTAGTGTCCTAGACTTGAGCTGAAGAGCCCAGGGACAGCACCCAGGCCCAGAGTTCAAGCTCCATAATCAACAAACCATAATAATAATAATGATAAATTAAAAATAAAAAGAGTCTCACTCATTTTCCTGCCTGAACTAGCTTTAAATGGAAATTCTTAACTTCCTGAGTAGCTAGGATTATAGGTTTGAGCCACTGGCATCCAGCTAATATACACATGCATTCATACACACATGCATACATACATACATATATACACATATATACATATGTATACTTATATATATATTTATATATGACACCTCTTTCATCTTTTCACCCTCTACTGTTTAGTTCTCTAATTTCGGTTTTACAGTTTCACAGGATAACCTACATTTTGGTTGTCATGACAAAGCACATTCTGACTTATGAAGTAGGACACAATTTCTAAACAAAGGGTCACCAGCAGACGATGCCCAGGGCCAGGCAGTAACCCACACTCTCCTCTGGGAGCCCTTCTTAAGCCTTGTAGCCCTTCTAACCAGTGGGTACCCATCTGCAGCCACGTGGTTGCTGGCCTCTGTAAGATAGGAAATGCAATGCTAATGTTCATGCTTTTGCTTACAAAGTACATTCCCAATTCTTTTCTAATAGTATCAGGACTAAAATTAGAAAACAGAAATGTCCAAAATGTATTTCTTGATTAGAAGTAAAAAGCATATGTGTGCAGTGCATGCCTGTGTGTGGGCCCTCACACGCTGCTACTGGAGCCTCAGATCTGGAACTGGATACTTTCCCTTATATTTTTCACTCATGCCTGGTACTCTACTATTTCAGCAACAGCTCCAACAAGCCAACAAGGCTCTATTTGTGGGGTTTTGGTGATTAGTTGGAGATAAGAATGTCATGGATTTCCCCCACACACGCTTGAAGCTGTGATCTCAGATCTCAGCCTCCTGAGTAGCTAAGATTACAGGTATGAACCACGATTACTGGGTGAAAGCATAATTTTTATATAAGATTTATTTCTTTATCAAAAGCTCACTGCCTGTGGAAAATGGGGCAGAAATTTACTTTTGAAAGGAACTTCGAGGCTTTTGGAAGTCACACAGAAAGTCTAAATAATATCAGAAGGGGTAAGTGAAGTCCTCTGAGCCAGGGAAAATGCTGTGTTACTCAGTTCTTAGTACATTGGAAACAACCAAAGGCAGAGCAATATAATCAGGAGAGAAAATCTGCCTCATTCTTGTTAGTAATTCATTGTGGATCAATGGTATTGTGAAATATCTTACAAATATGTGCACAAAATGGGTTGACCTCCCTGTTTTGCTTTCCTCTGATTCACCTGTTTTCTACCAATTCCTCTAATAAAATTATCACTACCAGCAAGTAAGTTTCCGGAAAAAAATCACTTGGCCAAAGGACAATGGTAAGCTCTGATTGCCAATGGCGACTTTTGTTTTAGGATCTTAATAAACGAGGCTCTATGAATCTGCTCTGGTGCTTGGTGCTAGGCTGGGGCGTTTTCCTCTGCCTTCTAAGTGAGCATGTTTTTAATGTCGCATTCGACAACTCAAAGAAAAGCTGAAAAGGGCTACAAGGGATGACCGTTCCTTGAGGGCACCAATGGCAAACCAGCCAACAATGACAACTCCAAAACAGAGAACACCCACATCCAATCTCCTTTCAATGAAATTCTTTGAATTCCTGGCATGTCCCAGAACATTTTCAGCTCTCCCGGTCGATCCCAGAAGCGAACAGGAGGGGGCGCCTCAACGCTCTTTATGGAGAGACGAATGGGGCCCGGCCATGGAACCTAGAGCCACAGCCGCTACAGCATCCGCCAACTCCGAAAGTAAGCGATGGGGAGGGGGAGGGGGAGGGGAGGGGGAGGGGTGGGGGAGGCCGCTGGGCGGGGTCAGGCCAGGCCCTCCCCACAGCGCAGCCCAGCTGGAGACATAGCGGTGCGCGCAGGGCGCAGCGCGCAGAGTCGCAGGGCGCAGGGCGCAGGGCGGCCCGAGCAGCTGACAGTAGCGTCACCGTCACCGCGGCGGGAGGAGCGCGCCGCTCCCGCGTCGCCAGCAGCCGCAGCAGCCGCACTCACTCCCCTCGCCACCCGTCCAGAGCCAGCAGCTCCACGGAGACGCGCAAGGAGCGCAGCTAGGCTGTCCCCCTTCCCAGGTAACCCACCCTCTCTCTCTCTCTGTCTAGCCGTGACATCGCCGGGGCTCGGGGCCGTGGGGCCGGGGTTATTTGCATCCCCGAAAGGGGCTTAGCACGGGGGAGGGCGAGCCAGCATTTCAATACCGGAGTTGGCTAGCTGGTGCGAGGGGGGATAAAGTACTGAAAGCCTTTGTGGATCCTGGTCGGGGAGGGGGGGGGGCGGTGAGCTTCGTGCTGTCTTCCAAGCTCTTCCAACAATGATCATAGTAATAGTAATAACAATAATCTATCATCATCATCATCACCATCTCTTCTCGCCAGGACTTCCCCTTTCGGAAACCCCTGGGTTTGTGGGGATTGGTATGCATGGGTAAGTTGGTGACAAGGTTTTAGGAAAAGTCGTCCCCAGATGGGATCGGAAGTGAGACGAGGGGTGGCAGCCTGTGGGACTTGGTGGGTGGCCGGCGCTGAGCCCCTCTACCTGTTTGGGCTCTCTAACCAATGTCCCTCGCCGTGCCCACCTCCCTGCGCTCAGGGCGCCCGCTCTTAGGCACCGCGGCCACATCCTCTGGAGAGATCTGTGCATCCCCCAGGGGTGACAGGGACGGATGACAGCCCCCAGCCTGGCTTGAAAAGTACAGCGGGTAGCCAGTGGCGTCGTGGGGAGGGCCATCTCTAGCCCCCTGCTCCCCACCAAAGGCCTTTTCTTCCCTTCTCCCCTTCCCCCTTTTCCCATTGCAGTTTGGATAGGGTGGGGGGGGGGCGCCGAAGCCCTTTACGCGGGCGCAGCAAACACGGTTTGTCACCTCCCCTGAATGGTGGAATCCAATGTGGAATTCCGTGGTGGAATTCAATTTCCTTCCACCCCGAGGTGCAGTGACACGGTCCGCAAGGCTGAGCAGTTTTCTTTTACACACGGGCCCTAGTTATCTCTTCAAAGGAACCCCCTGTGCCTGCTGGACTAAGCTTATCACAACTCTCCTGATTTGACTGGCGGGGGTGTGTGTGACATGAATAAAGCCAAAACATCAAACTTAAAAAAAAAATACAATTTTTTTAAATGAATATTTTCTAGGTAACCATAAAAGGCTGGAATCTTTTTCCATTTCCAAATCAATCCCAATGTAGCCTCAGTGACATTTGGGTTCCAGGAGGTGTGGAGTAGGAGGGAGAGAAAAGAGGAGGATGACATTAGACTAAACGGAACAATTTCATAGGAGACATCATTCCTAGTTTGCTGTTGTTCTCTGAAATGGCACAATCCGCATTATCTGCAGGTGTAAGAGGCTCCAGGTGCTGGGGGGGGGGCCTCAGGAAGATGCCCCCAGTTCCATCAGAGAGACAGAAGAGCAGACAGGAGTGTTCCAGTGTTCCCTGGGGGGAAGGAACAGAGGACGAAAAGGGAGGAGGGCAGGGAGGGTTGGTACTTTCCAGTTTTCCTGGCAGATGGGGATTCTATTTGCATAGTTAATGGAAAAACCTCCACATTCTCTCCTTAGTATAGACTGCTTCCACAGAGTTCCTCCCTCTCCTTGTGAGACAGAAAAACCCAGAATGCCAAGTTCTGGGAGGAAGTTTCAAAACGAAGGAGCAACCTGGGCTGGCCCTTCAAAGCCATTTCACCCCTCACCACACAGCTCAGACTTTGCTTATCTTTGCTTTCCATCCACTTTCATTAGGAATTATTTCCGCAGCAAATGATACCCCTTGTACTGAACCATTAAAACCTTTGACAAATCACCCGAGTTCTCTTATCGAAAAGAAATGATGGCTCATGCCTATAATCCCCGCTATTCAGGAGATTGAAATCTGAGGATCAAGGTTCAAAGCTAGCCAGGGATAGGAAAGTCCATAAGAGTTTTATCTCCAGGCTCCCAAAAAAAGGGGGGTGGGGGAGATGGTAGAGTGCTCACCTAGTGCCTAGAATTCATGACATCCCGGGTTCAATTCCTCTGTACCACATACACAGAAAAGGCCAGAAATGACGCTGTGGATTAAGTGGCAGAGCGTAGTCTTGAGCAGAAAGTGTCCAAGCACAGTGCCCAGATCCTGAGTTCAAGCCCCAGGACTAGCAAAAAATCCTCGCCGTCCCCGCCCCTAAAAAAAAAACAAACCCCTGGAAGTGGTAATTATGAGTGCAAGTGTTCGAGTGCCAGCCTTGAGAGGAAAAAATAACTAAAGGACAAATATCCAAGCCCAGTTCTAGCCCCAGTACTAGTACAAAACAAAACTAAAATGTGTTCCTTCTAATTTAGGGTCTGCTATTAATATAGTGGAGATTAGCCCATTTTTGCCTATTGATATAAGCACAAAAATCATTTCTCTAAAATGAATATGGTACATATTTTTGCATGGAAGAAGTTTTTGGAGGTGGAGCAAGATGGAAGCCTTTGGTTGTGTGGGGCTGGGAGTTGGTGAGGGTTTGGGGAGAAGATTAGCCTGCAGTGAAGACCTGCAACTCTCAGTTCAGAGAAGCACATTCTTGCCCTTGCTCACAGAGTGGCTTGGACTTCTGTGGTGAACTTGGACATTTGAGATATGAGTATTGCCCGTAGACTGATGTCTTTAAGGCTGATTTCTAGGATATTGATTGATTTTGCTAGAAATTTCCCCAGGAAAGTAGTTAGTCTTCAAAAGGGAAGCTGTTTTACTGATAATCGTCAATTTAATACAACTAGTTACTGTCAAAGAAAGGAGACCCAAACCCAGTTTGGGGGTGCATGCCTATAATCTTCAGCTGCTTGGGAAGCAGAGATACCAGTTTGAACAAAATGTTTTAGAGACCTTATCTAAACTCAGCCAGGCTTGGTGGGCTGTGACCCTAGACAAGCAAGAAAATCACAGTTCAGCCCAGTCGCCAGCCAAAATGAAAACCCACCTGAAAAATGATCTAAAGTCAAGAAGGATGGAAGAGATAGACTATCTGCCTAGCAAGCACACAGCTCTGAGTTCAAACCCCAGAATTGCTCCACACACCTCCAAAAAGAAAGACCCATGTCACAAACCAATATAACTCCACTTGTACATTTCTTTTTGATGATGATTTTGCAGTGGTGCCTGAATCTGGCTTTTAAGTTGCTATGTCGGTTGTTTCCAGTTGTACTGGCCACTACTCTAGCCAACAGCCAGGGGAGATCCTGAGCTAAACCAAAGTGAGATGATTTGTAGGTACAAAGTTTTTCTACTGTTAATGATTATATCTTTAAATGGTTATTTTTTATGAAATGGGATAAAGAATATGGTAAAATTCATGTCACCTGCTTTGTAAACTTAACTGACAGCACAATTTCAACGACGTCTGCGACTCATTCATGCTGTTTCTTTGGATAGTATGAATTGATTGGAAACCCCTGGGCTGCATTATGGGGACAATCTCATGCAATCTGTTAAGAAATTGACTCGTAGCAAGAGTTAAAGATGAGAGGGCTTTCCTAGCACTTTCAAGACTTCTAGTCAAGAGACTTGGATGCCACATAATACAAAAGGAATTATCATTGAAAGCCAAGAAATCATTTTAAGCTCATGCCTGGCTTTTTGGTTGTGATGGAGTCTCCACCATATTTTGTTGAAACAGAGATCCAGCTACACACTGCTTCCCATGCAGCTGAGACTACAGTCATGAACCACCAGGCTGAGCTATCCCTCCTTTGCTATTAACTACTTGTGCCAAGTTGACTCTCACCTCATGAGCAGTAAAACTAAAGGACCGGGTCAAATAATTCCTGTGGTCTTATGAACACTCTCCAGTGATTGTAGTTGCAGTCTGCCTGCAGGCTGTAGGTCAATTGGTACAGAGAAAAGGAATAGGCATACCATTCTGCACTTGGCAAGGAGTTTTGCCCCAGAAATGAAGGCCTGGGCTTATTTCACTGCCAGGCCCTGATAGCAGAAGCCGGCAAACATGTCCTTGGTCATATCGGGGGGGGGGTTATACTTCAATTCCTTCACGGGAGAAATAACAGTATTGTACAACTAACACATAGCCAGTGGTCTATTATTTCCTGTGTGGCCGACTGGCAGAATTGCCGTTGGCTATTGGGAGTCTTTCCAATGTTGATATTTATTTATTTTTAGGCCATTCACTAAAGGTTGGGTGAAATATAATATTTGGGAATTGACTTGGGAATATGGCGTTCATGAAGTCCAGAGTAAGTTCAATGGGAAGATGTCAGTTTCTGGGTGGCTTCCACAGCCAATGCGTGTGGGAGAGTGGGAAGCTGGATGTTAGGCCTTTTTGTCTCAGGAACAAACCTTGGTGCATGTCTGTGAAAGAATGTTTAATGCTGTGAAAGAATGTTTCATGCTAAGCACTGCCTGGGAAAATAAGAGAAGGCATCAGGCCTCCCACCACACACACACACACACCACACCACACCCCAGCCATCACCACTCCACACTACACTACAATATACCTTTCTTTGACCTCTTTCTGTTATTTGCCCTTTTGTTGTTCTCATTCTGTGTCAGTCCTGAGGCTTGAACTCACTCTCCCACTCTTGTTTGGCTTTTTTGCTCAAGGTTGGCATTCTGTCAAACGAACCATACCTTCACTTACAGCTTTTTGCTGGTTAATTGGAAAGAAAAGCCTGAAGGATTTGTCTTTGTAGGCTGGCTTCAAACCATGATTTTCAAGTCTTAGTCCCTAGAGTGGAAAGGATTATAGGCATGAACCATCAGCACTTTTTAACTTCTTTAACTTCTCAGGAAGGGTCCACTTAGGCAGCCAACCTCAGGCAAAACAGCCACCTGAAAAAGCTTTCCTAGATTTCAGATGTGTCATGGAAACATTTGGTGATTTCAAAGGTCTGTTTACAGATGACACTGAACAAAACACGTGATGAGATTCCTAAACTCTGAATCCAGGGAAAATCCAGATGAAACTCACTGTTTTCTCTTGCACTGAAATTCTACCCTCATTAAAATTCCATCTTGGGGCTGGATTTTTTTTTTTCTCTGGTATCAGGGCTTTGAATTTAGGCTCTACTGATTAATGGACTTGCTTTCTCATAACTGGTATTCCACTACTTGAGCCACACCTCTAGCCCAGTTTTTTTTTTGTTGTTGTTGTTGTTCTGTTTGGTTGGTTTTTGCTGGCTAATTGGAGAAGGACTCTCATGGATCTTTTCTTCCCAGTCAGAACTTTGAACCAAGATCCTCTTGGATCTCAGCCTTTTGAATAGCTAGGAGAAAATGTGTGAGCCACTGGCTCTTGGCTGGCATTTTATAAACGAATAAATTGCCCCAATCTTTTCATCTAGCTGTTAGTTCAGTCACAACACTGGGTTATCTCCACACATAGAAAGTCCCTGAGATTTAGAGAACAATTACCTGAGTTTTAGAGGATTAGCTGAATGTTTTGTTTCTTTCTCTTAACCTTTGTACTTCTCTCCCAGCATGAATAGGAATAAATGATCGTGACTCAGATGCCGAGATTCATGTCTTTAATCCTAGCTATTTAGGAGGCTGAGAATCAGGATTGGACTCCAAGTGGGGCAGAGAAGTCTGAGCGTCTTCTCTCCAATTAACCATGAAAAAAGGCAGAAGTCAAGCTGTGGCTCAAGTGGCAGAAAATTAGCCACAGGCAAATAAGCTAAGAGACAGTGCCCAGGTCTTGAGTTCAAGCCCCAGTACTGGCATAAAAATCCAAAATGGCGATGCATAGTGGTGACTGGTGATAGGCAGAGAGTAAAGGAATGGAGCATTAGGGAGAAGTTGATCAATAGTTCTTAGTTATAGTTAGGAGTAAGACAGAACAAGAAGTTCTGGCATGGTATTGCACACTATAATGATTCATTGTTACAGGTGAAAATAATGAACTGTATTCAAAGAACTAGAAGAAAGTAATTTGTAGGTTGTTACCCCCAGGAAATGATAAATGTTTGAGAGATTTGATTACCTTGACTTAACTACAAATATATATATAATGAAATATATATATATACTATGCAATATGTATAATATGAAATATATAAAATATGAAATATGTATAATATATATGCATGGATTGAAACATCAGTTTATGTATCATGACAAAAACGTAATGGCGGATAATTTCCATTTACTAAAGAAGGAATGCTGGACCCCTGTGGTTCATATAAGAAATCCTAGCTGCTCAGGAAGCTGAGACCTAGAAGATCAAAAGTACCTTGAGCAGAAAAGTCTCTGAGACTCCATCTTCAATTAAGCAGCAAATATCAAGGTTGGAAGCATGGCTTAAGTTGTAATGCATCAGTCAAGCCAGCATGAGTCCATGAGTTCAAACACTGGTGGTGTTAGATAAAAAAATAAGCAAAAAGATGAACACAAAATATAGACCCGACTTCCCATTTGGTGAGTTTGTAGGTAAAGAGTGTTTAGAACTATGACATGGATTTTGAAAAGAACTGAAAACTCCCAGAATAATTAGGTAGTTTTTCTTATTTTTAGTTTTCTATTTTGTTTTCCCAGATGAATGTATAGATGATATTCTGAAACAAATCAAAAGATGTCCAAATATCACCAAATTAAGAAAATGCAGTTCAGCCAGTAATGAGAAACAGATGTCTTGTTCCTTCAGAAAGGATCAAAGAATTCGATACTAGACCACAGTGAGAAAGGTATGAGGAGACAGGACCTAGATCCCAAGAGGAAAGGGTGCCAGTCTGAAATGTTTGGAGCATGTAGCAAATCTGCAATGCATGTACTCATTAATCCAGAACTTTTATATAGATGGGGTTTTATTCTGCATATTCAAAAATGAGATGAAGTCTTTATGAAAAAAGCTATTGAAACCAGGTGTTGGTGGCTATAATTTCAGCTACTCAGAAGGCTGAGATCCAGAGGATCATGGGCCAATCATGGACAGAAAAGTCTGGATGACTCCAGTTCTAATTAACCAGTGAAAATACCATACTGGAGGTATGGCTCAAGTGCTAGATGTCAGCTGAGGAAATAAGCCAAATGAACACAACCCCTGTTCTCCTGTACCCCACAAAAAAAGCATGTGGCGGGGGTGGGGGAAGGTGTTGTTGATTGAGAAAAATACACCTACTAGTTGAATTCTATGAATCTGATTAAAATACACATTCCAGCTGTAAATTACCACAGACAAGTCTATAGGAAAACATTTCAGGTACTGTGTTATAATATTATGGTTTGTCTCTGACTATATAAAATCAACTGATATCGTTCTCTCTCCTACCCTCTTCCTCTCCCTCTTCTCTTTCTCCCTTTCCCCCTCCTCCCATTGTCCTTTTACCTCTTACTCTCCATTTCCTCTCGCTCTCCCCTCACTCTCTCTCCCTCCTCTCCATCTCTGTCTCTGTCTCTCTTCCAGTATGTTACCCCAGCTTTCTTTTTCCCATCCCACTTATGCTTTTGGTTAGACATTGCTTCTGGTAGTTGAAGTAAACATGCTAAGTTGCCATTTTGAAAGACTGTGAACCAGTGAGTTTGTTACTTTTATACACTGGGAAATAATTCAATTTTTGTGCCTCTGTTTTTTTTTTTTCCTTCAGCAGTTGCAATTCCAAGCCTTAAGTAGTGTTGTAGTATTGGTATTTACTTTGGTGACTTTTTGTGATATTTACATTCTTACAGTGACATTCAGAAAAATTTCCTGAGATTTCCATGCCTGTCCTTCAATTCAAGACAGGTTTAAATAGAATCCATCCTTTATGAAGAGACCTTGCTCCCCCCTCCACCCCTGCGACAATCAAAAAGACCAAACTTCTTAATTATAAGATTTGTAATAACAAGCTATGAATACACACACACACACACACACACACACACACACACACACACCTTTTCTTTTTCAGAAGAGTGTAGAAGACACTCATCAGAGCTCAAAGGCTGAGACTACTGAAATCATCTTAATCTCTGAGTACTTCCTTTCAACATGTGCAGAGACCAGCCCAGCCAGAGCTCCTCCATCCAGCCTCAGTTCCCCATTGCACAGCTTTTACTAGCTTAACTTCTTAGGACTTTTGCCCCTTTATTAGGGTGAAATTACAATAATGATTTAGATATCCCACAATTCAATACTGATTTAAAGCCCATGTTTTCTCCCACACGTGTTATCTAGACCACTTGGACATGGGCCTTGACAACTGCAGGCCTGGATCTTTTATGAGGTACCTATAACCCTTTTGATGAGTCAGAAAATACACACAGACGTCTTTATGACTGCGGTTTTTAAGTGAGTAGGACATGTACGTGAGTGCTGTTGGCAGGATTGTGGCTTAAGTGTGGAAAAACTTTCTTCTTCAACGATTAGGAACACTGAACCCCTTGTTCTGGTGTTGCTAATTCATATAGGGTAGAGTGCCTTGTGGGACTTGCTCACCTTACTCAATCTAGGTGGCATCATGCATTGTTAAACATTGTGCTGTCAATAATACGTCTCTGTGTAATGTTCATAGCTTATTTTTTTTCTATGTGCCGGTGCAAGGACTCGAACTCTGGTCTGCATGCTCGATTAGCTTGTTTGCTCAGAGATGATACTTTACCACTTGAGCCATTCCACCAGCCCTGCTCTTTGCTGACCAGCTGGAGACAGAGTCTCCAGGGCTTTTCTCCTTGGGTTGATTTTGAACCCTGTTTCTCTGACCTCAGCTCCCAGAGTAAGCCAGGAATCCTCAGTTTCTCCACAGCTTGCCTGCCTGTCCGTCCTCCCTCCCTTCCTTTCTCCCTCCCTTCTTTCCTCCCTTCCTTCTTTTTTTTCTTCCTAGTTCTGGAACTTATAGTCAGGGCCTGAGCACTGTCCTTAAGCTTTCTCAAGGCTTGTGCTCTACCACTTGAGCCACAGAACTACTTCTTGGCTTTTTCTTGTATGTGGTACCAGGGAATTGAACCCAGGGCTTCATACATGCTAGGCAAGCACTCTACCACTAGGCCACACTCCTGGCTCTATAGCTTGCTTTCTTGTCCTAACCAAAACCTGTCTTGTTTTTGATCCTTGAGGCATCTGCGAATGTCTTCTCATCTGCCTTGTGTGTTTGGGGCTCAGGAAAAAAGTTGTGTGGACCACGTGAATGCTGACCCTTCACAGCTGGGCAACAAGTCACTGTTACTTGATCTCAGATTCCTCGTTTGTGAGCTGACAAGCTTGTCTAACACCCTTGGCCCTTGCTGGAAATTGAGGGTTCCTGGGTTACACTGAGGTTGCTTTCTGGTCAGCATTTTCTTATTTCCTCTTCCTCAGTGTCTAAGATTTATTCTTCTCCTTTACAAGCTGGAAGGAAGCCATTTGTCTAATAGCTGTACTTTGCTTCTGGCCTTCAGCCATAGCCCTTTCTGACCCACCCAGCACATATGCTCTCAGATTAACCTTAATTCAATTCTTTCTCTGCATTTTCCTTTTCTTGTTGAACTAACTTGGACTCCATGGTTAATCCATTCTTCTCTCAATACTCCATATTTTTTTTTTCCTGTTTTTAATGACTCTCCCTCCTGAGTCTGTAATGGAAGTTGTACTGCTTGCTTTCTTTCTTTCTTTCTTTCTTTCTTTCTTTCTTTCTTTCTTTCTTTCTTTCTTTCTTTCTTTCTTTCTGTCTCTTTCTTTCTTTCTCTCTCTCTCTTTCTTTCTTTCTTTTCTTTCTTTCTGTCTCTCTCTTTCTCTCTTTCTTTCTTTCTCTCTTTCTTTCTTTCTTTCTTTTCTTTCTTTCTGTCTCTCTCTTTCTCTCTTTCTTTCTCTCTTTCTTTCTTTCTCTACTGGAGTTTGCACTCAGGGCATTGACTTGCCTGCTTCCTGTGTTTCTGCATCCATTCCTCCTCCTCCTTCTTGTCATACTTCATGTCTTCTAGGAATCCATGGGTCACTCTCAGTGATGACCTCATCTAAGTTTGGGCGATGTGATGTTCATCACACACAATGTGCTGTAGGGCACTTTTGCAAACGTAGCTCCCCTTTAAGTGATGCAGGCCTGCATTAAGTCTCATTTATCCAGTTCTCCAAGGAGGAAACCTTCCTTTTTCTTGGTGTCACCTTCTTCCTCATTCTACTACTTCTTTCTTTTTTAAAATTGTAATCACATCCATTTGTGTACAAGGGGATTTCCTCTGAACATATCCATTTATATGTACAATAGATCAGAAATCACCCTGTTCATTGCATTACTCTCCCTTTCCCTCCTCCCCTTTCCAAAGTTTAGAACTTATATTTGACTATGTTCACCATCCCTCCTTCCCCCTTGCCATTTGTTTTCCCTGTCCTTCAAGTACCCACATCCCAGGAAAGCCATGTTTTGTTCAAAAGGGTTTCACCATAGTATTCCACCCATACATAGGCATATATATATATATATCCAAAAATGTAAATATACAGAAACATATATGTATGTGTATATACACACACAAACTCCTTTAGGACCATTTAGGAATATATAGGATATATATATATATATATTCCTATATGTGGTTTCATATATATTTATATTTTAGGTATGGCATCCATCTACAGGAGAGAAAATTTTGACCTTTCTTTTTTTGAGCCTGGCTTGACTCAATGTACTGATTTCTAGGTTCATCCATTTCACTGCAAATGACATCGTTTCTTACTTATGGTTGATCTCTGTTTTGTTGGATTCAGCAGTTGTAGGACAATGTTTCCAGAGCTTGCCTGCTATGAACAGGGCTGGAAGGGACATGGCTGTACAAGTGCTTCTGTCACATTCTAACTTACATTCCTTTGGATACAATCCCAAGAGTGTTATTGGAATTGCTGGATCACTGAGTAGCTCTGTTTTTCTTTTTCTTTTTTAATGTGTGTGTGTGTGTGTGTGTGTGTGTGAGAGAGAGAGAGAGAGAGAGAGAGAGAGAGAGAGAGAGAGAGAGAGAGAATTAACCTTTCCCCACCAAGCCAATACTACCCACTGTTGATGTCATCAGAGCTCCATATCTTCCTATGTCACTTTCCATCTAAGCTACATTTGCTTTGGACCTGATTTGTTCTGTCTCTATGCAGCAGCCAGATCTTCTCTGAGCGCTGCTTATGGTCCGTTCCACATAAGGGTAGCTGTCCCTCCCCACCACCAGCCTCCCCTTGTGTTGTTTTCCCCAGATGCTCATGTTTTCCCACGGTGCTCACAGCCCCTCCCTCTGGGACCTCAGAGTCTCCATCCAAGATGTCTTCAAGCAGTAGACACACAGCCTTGGTCTGACTTTGTTCATCTTTCATCAGAGTCAGGGGCAGAGCACAGGAGGAATTAGTGGCTTGGTGTACAGAGGTTTCTGTAGTTGTGGTCTAGATACCACATCAAAGGGGTCGCTCAGCCCACTGAAGCCAAGCCCCTGGAATTGCCACAAGTATATTAATGCTGTCAGGAGTATGGGAAAATCCACAGCTGTCTACCCACAGGCCTTGTTCCTCTCTTCCCAGGCTGTTTGTAGAAGAAAACTACAGATTTATTCATTCAGTATACATATTTTTTGTACACACTTCCTAGGGGCGAGGCTAAGTTTGTTCATGCCTTGGGGAGAAAGAAATAGCAAGGAGTTGAATGAATAAGAAGCACATACAGAGCTTTTATATAGTAGAAGTAAATAATTATTTTTAAAGTAAATAATATAATATGCCAGAAAGGAATATTTTCTAGGGAGAAAATAAAGCAGGAGGAGGGTATAGACCATCCACGTTGCTATCCACGTAGCTGTTGGGCTGAGGAGATACTCAGGGACATTTTCATTGTGAAGGTGGTATTTGAACCGAGTCCTGTGGGAGGCCAAGGGCTGAGTCCTGTGGGTGTCAGGGAAAACCAGTGCACAGTCCCCGAGGCAAAAGTGTGTCAGGAGCAGAAAAATGTGGCTGGAATAAAGTGAGCATGGGACAACAAGGTGGTAAATATGGGTGTGAATGGCAAAGGGCCAATCCTTTTAGCTGTTAACTCCCAGGAAGGCAGGACAGCTAATGGATGGGGGTGGAGCTAATGGATGGAATTCTGGAGCTCAGAGGATGAATGGATCTGAAGGGCCCAGAGCCTCAAGCAAATAGATGGCAAGGGAAGTGGCTGCAGGAATCCAGGGAAGAGACACAATCACCTAGAGAGTTCCCTGGGAGGCAGAGGGAAACATGGTTGGATCTGCGGGTCTTTTGAAGATGTTGCTGACAGAAGTGGCTTAAACAGTAGATGGATACCTGAGGAATTATGGAGTCAAAGAAGGCCCCAGGTACTTGAACTGGCTAGGCAGGTGTCAGTGGCTTATGCCTGAATTCCTAGCCACTCAGGAGGCTGAGATCTGAGGATTGTGGTTCAAAGGTAGCCCAGGGCTGGGGAGTCTGTAAGATTCTTATCTCCAATTCACCAGCAAAAAGCCAGAAGTGGAGCTGAGCCTTGAGTGAAAAAGCTAAGGGATATCACCCAGGCCTTGAGTTCAAGCCCCCGTAATGGCACACATAAAAACATAACGCTAAATAAATAAAAAGTAAAACATAGAAACAAAATGTCCCAATGCATGATTTCTTGAGCTCCTGCTTACTTTTGGCTTCAACTTCTTTGCTATAACAATGTACTAGGGAGCAGTGGCGTAAATTCTCTCACCTCTTTCTCTGTCATGTTAATAGTAATCTTATATAAGTGTTTTAATTTTAAATAATAACTGTCATCCTAGGAGCAATGACTTTTACACCGAGCTTTCCAAAAGCACTTTGTTTTTATTTTGCTTCATTTATTTTCCCTAATACAACTTTATTAGTGTACGCACTCACACAAAAAGGAATTGTACTATGAATGAGGGATGGATATTAACTTTCCTGTGTATTGTTGGAGACAGTGATGCCCCATGGATAACATCCATGACATCCACATGCTGGGGAGGAAGAGAGCACACAAACACCTAAGAGAATCCAAGGGACAAACATGTATCCTAACGTATCAGATTCTGAGGGCGCCATTTCAGTGACTAAGAAGTCAGCAGAGGTTTATGTCAACATGGGTCTTTTTACCAAGCTATTTCATAAACTTTCCTCGATGTCATTTCTGGTGCTGATTTCTTCCAGTTTCAGGAATTATTTCCTGTTACTTCTTTCTGTAAGATCATGAAGCAGCAATTTTAGTTTGAGGTATGCACTCTAGATATGTGTGTGTTGTGTTATATAAATATATATATATATAATCTTGGATATATATTTTACTACAGGAAAATGTGTTTTCCAATTACTTGTGGGCTTTTGCATGTGTGTGTGTGAGTGTGTGTGTGTGTGTGTGTATGTTGGTACCACAACTTGAACTCAGGGCCTTACATACTTCTGTGCTTTCTCACCCAAGGCTGGTCCTCTACCACTTGTACCATACTCCTGCTTTTAGATTTTTTGCTGGTTAATTGAAGATAGTCTCACAGACTCTCCACCTAGGCTGACTCTGAACCATGAGTGGGCATGGTTTCTATTATTTTTAAATCATAATTTTATCATTATTGCTAAGCATGTTGTCACACACACATTTACACACATATGTATATATATGTTTCTTCCTTAATGTGGTAAAATATTTATAACATAAAATGTCTCACTTTGACCATTTAATGTACACACACAGTTCATTGCATTAGGACGTGCATGCATTATTATTAGAACACGTGCAGCCATCACCAACCTCCATCTCCAGGATGGTACTGCACCTTTATCTCTTGCAAAGTCAAGTTTCTCCACCCATTAGCCATCTTCCTTTACCCTCAGCCCCAGGTTCCAGACAACACTACCATCTATCTGTGTGAATTTGATCACAACTCTAGATCTCTCTTATAAGTGCAATGATAGAGTGTTTGCCTTCTTGAAATTTTTGTCACTTAATAGTTATATTAAATGACAAGAGTCCTCCATGTTGTACTGTGTCAGAATCCCCCACTTTTGGTCATTTCTTCCATTTTGTAAATTCCTTATATGTTCTTGATAATATTTTGGGTTGCATGAAAGTTCTTAATTTAGTGGCTGTAATTACACCTGCAATCCTAGCTATCCATGAGGTTGAGATCTGAAGACTGGATCACGGTTTGAAGCTGGCCTGGGCAGGAAAGTTCTTAAGACTCTTATCTCCAATTGGCCAGCAAAAATCCAAGAGTGGAGATATGGCTTAAGTGGTAGAGCACCAGCCTTGAGAAAAAGCTTAGGAACAGCACCTTGGCCCTGAGTTCATGAGTTCATGCCCCATAATTACACACATTTGTGTTTGCGTGTGTGCGCGCGCGCACACACACACACACACACACACACACACACACACAATCTCCTAAAAGGAACGGAGTAAACTTTAGATTCATAGATAGGAAACCAAAAATCATGAGCAAGTTAGTAATAACGTTTAAAACATCTTCTTTTAGTCATTGGCCAATTTTGTAAACTTTATTTGGCGGATGCTAGAAAGGAACCCAAGTAAATGCACACACACACATATGCTCCAATCCTTTGTTGGTAAGGGGCTAACTGGCTTGCACACAGCACATCCAGCCATTATACCCTGCACTGATCCCTTTCCATGTGATAATTCTGTGTACTGTCACCTCGTGCTTTGGTGCTGGCTTTCTTTTCGCAGGGGGTAGCTCGTTATATCTGACTCTACTGAGTATGTGTCTAATCTGTCCTCTGGTAGGATCATGTATTGTTTATATGATTGTCTTTTTCATTTCCTTGACTTGTGTGGGAAAAGATAAATAGATCGTACATCCCCTTCCATGCAGGCAGGATTGGGCCAGTCTTAAAGTGCTCTGGCTCTATGCCATCCTGCTTTCCCTTAATGAGAGTGCTTCAAACATCAGCAAGGCTGAAGCTGAGGGCTTATGTGCCTCTTGGCAAATGAGAAACGTGGAAATGAATCTCCTAAAAATAATGTATTCCAATCCTTTATTTCAAGCAGTGTCCCATGTTCACTCTCCTTGTTCCATTCTTGCAGAAGTTTGCTGACGTTGTAAGGAGTGCCAAGGCCCTTAAAGTGCTAGGAGGTTGTCTCCAGAGACAAGATTCTACAAGAGCACCTTTGCTGTTTTTGCTTTTGTTTTGAGAAACATGAACCAGACATTTCTTTTTCTTTTTTGATTGGTTGTGAGGCTTGAACTCAGGACCTGGCTGCTGTCTCTGCACTCTTTAGCTCAAGACTAGTTAGTGCTCTACCTTGTTAAGCCCAAGTAGCACCACTTCCATATTTCTGGTGGTTAATTGGAGATAAGAGACTCATGGACTTTCCTGCCTGGACTGGCTTGGAAGTGCAGTCCTCGGATCTCAGCCGCCTGAGTATCTAGGGTTACAGGTGTGAGCCACTCAGATGCTTCACACTCATCTAACTTGCTTGCACAGGGCCAGTGTTCTTCCACCGGAACCACGCTTTGATCCCAGTTTTTTGCTGGCTAATTAGAGATGGACACTAATGGGCTTCTCTGCTTGTGCTGTCCTCTGAATCACAATCCTCAAGATCTCAGCCTCCTGAGTAGCTAGGATTACAAACATGAGCTACTCGTACCTGGTTTAACTTTTAGAAATTTTAGTTTTATTTTTGTGGGGAGGAGCTCAGATAGATCAATCACTCTCTCAAACAAAACTTTCATGTTTTAGGTTCAGCTAGAGAAGATACCTGAAATAGACCTCTATTTAAGATGAGATTATATATATATAAATATGTATTTGTAGATCTCTATCTGCCTTCTATCTATTTATCTCTCTATCTTATCTAGAGAAATGAATTTCACATAAGAACTTACACTTGATTGAAGTTGTTTCTCGATTTCTTTTTAAAAACATCACTATTCATGTCTTTATACAGTCAATCTGTTTTACCTTCCATGGTTCATTCCATTTGTATTAGTAATCACTGAAATGGGCTCCCCAGTGCCAACTTTATGGAATTCATTTAAAGTTAATATCAATTCTGGTAGGAAGAAGAGAAAACATCCCGAGAAGCCAACATGTCAACTGCCAGTGAGAATTATTTACTTCAGGAAATGCCTGAGCCTTCGTGATTGCTGTGTCACTGGGTGGTTCCCAATCCCATCAATACCATTCCCAGATGGGCACTCCTAAAGAGCTGGTCATCCAGTCTGCTCTTTACTTTTTCTCCATGGTCAATGGGCAGTCAACCCTTGGCATCCACAGGTTGTCCTAGAATACTAGAAGCCAAGGATTCACATATATGATGCTGTAGGATCCACCCAGAACCATTCTATCCTCCCTATTGACTTAAAACCCCAATTAGGTAACTTACCATTACCACCACCACGTGTGGTGCAAATTACATATAAAATACTTGTTAGGTTGTATTGCTTAGGGAATGACATAAAGCTACACTATCATTATTTCTTTTCTGTCTATTATTTTTTATTTATGATTGCATCTGCAGATGCAGAAGCCATAAATATTGAAGGCTGAGTGTGTTTGTTTCTAGAAGCAGGATTAATTCTGAGTATAACACAGATAAAGACTATATTTTATCTTACCTGAGATGATCCTATTTCATTCACATGGACCTAAGGGGTAAGGTTCTTCTAAAGAGGGAACTTTTATGACCTCCAGATGTCAAAGAATGCTTTCCTACCCCACCCCATCCCACCTCCAGAATCTAGTTCTGAAAGCCTGGTATAGCACTCACCCACTTTCAGCACTCAAAATGTCTGACTGGAATTATGGGGACATAGAGCTTCGTACCATGTGGTACTTTGTGGTAGGTGACATGCCCCACTTCTGTGGTCTTCCCTTTATCTGCCTCTGTGCAAATTTATATACTACAGCTTGAACTCAGGGACTGGGCACTGTTCTTTGGCCTTCTCAATCAAGGCTCTACCACTTGAGCTACAGCACCATTTTCTGGAGGTTAATTGGAGAGAAAAGTCTCAGGGACTTATCTGCAGAGTTTGGCTTCAAACCAGAACCCAAGATCTCAGCTTCCTGAGTAGTTAGGATTATATGGCTTTCTGATTGAGAGCTCTTGCTAAAATGGGGCAGAGCATCTCATGGTGAGAGATTGTGTGTGTGTGTGTGTGTGTGTGTGTGTGTGTGTGTGTATTTGTGTGTGTATGTGTGTGTTCTCGGATCTTTCTTTTCTTATACAATCATCAGTATTTAGACATGGCTCCAGCCCTATGCCCATATCTAATTTCCTCTGAAAGTGTTGTGGTTTTACTTCTTACATTTACATCTTTGGTCTCTTTTTGTGTGAATTATTATGTAGTGTAAGAAAAGGATCTAACTTTGTTCTTTTTGCGTATTGCTATCCATCATTTAACAACATTTGTTGCAAACACTATTTTTTCTCCATTGAATTTTCTTGGAACATTTTTCAATTAATGATTGATGTGATGATTGCTTTCTGGATTCTGATTCTATGCATTTATAATGTCGATCCTGTGCTACAACTACATAGCTTGATTATTTAGCCTTGTAGGGCTTAAAGTATGAGTCCTCTAGCTTTTTTTTCCTTTTATTTCCTCGGACATAGTTGGGACTATTTTGAATCTCATGTTTTCATATAAATTTTGGTATCAATCTGTCAGTGTCTGGAAAGTAGCCAGTGGACATTTTTAAAGATTACATGGAATCTATAGGCTACTTAAAAAATGTGAAGGTCCTGACAACATTATGTATCTGATATGTGAACACAGTAGGTGTTCTCAGTGTTTTAATTCCTTTCTGATTTAATTGTTTCCTGAGCATAATGTTTGTACCTTTTAGCGAAATTTATTTTTAAATGCTGTTTTTTTCTTTTCGACGTTGTTATAGATGGAATTACTTTCTTCATTCCATTTTTAGATTGTTTCAGTTGTAGTTTAAAAATACAATGGTGGTTTTGTGCTCCAAAAATGTGATGAAATAGTTTATTTGTTCAAATAGTTTCTTTTTTATGGACTTTCTTCATTGCATCATTTGTAGCTGGGATGGACAGTTTGTTACTTCCAATGTGGATATGTTTTATTTCATTTTCCTTGCCTAATTCCTCTTCCTCATATGCAGTGGAAATTATATGAGGGAGAGAACATCTTTGCCTTTCTCTTCTTTGAGATCACTTCAGTTGTTCACTATTAAATATAAGGAAAATTATGTGCTTTGGGGCATGCCTTTAGGAATTGGATTTTTGTTCTTGGTATGTGTGTGCATGTGTGCATGTGTGCATGTGATAAATGGAAATTGCATTTTGGATTGGCTTAGTTTGCAAATTTTATTGATATGGTATATTACCTTATTTAATATTAATGATAAATCAATTTCCATTATTTTAATTCCACTTGGCTACACTATATAATCCTTATATTGTATTGATTGATTAATGTTGCTAGTATTTCATTAATACACACACACACATACATACATACACATACACACATGCATATAATCATTATTAGTCTACACTATTTTGCCTGATTTGGGTATCATGCATAATTATGGATTCACAGAAAATGAAAAATGTTACTTCCTATTCAGTTTATTTTCTGTTTGTTTTTAAAAAGAATTGTAAACAATATTATTTTTAATGGCTTGCTAAAATCCATCAGTGAAGTCATCTAGATCTGTTATTTATTATTATTACTATTACTAATTAATGACTAATTCTATAGTTAATGCAATCTGTTATAGGTCTATGTTTTTAAATTTTCTTTTGTAATCAACCTGGGTAACTTGTGTTTATTTCATATAAGCAATCCCCATTGTTGTCGTGTATATAGGAGCTGAAAGCCCTGTTTAATTCCTTTAATCCTTTTATTCCATAGGGTCCGTCTCTTATTTTCTCCTGTCTCCTGTTTTATTTCTGAGTTATTAATTTCAGTCTTCTCCACTTTTTGCTTCATTATTCTAGCTAAAAATTAGTTAGTTTTATAGATACTTAAAAAAAAACCAACTTTTTGTTCTTCTGTTTTATTCTGTTGTTTCTTTATTCTTCATGTGATTAATTTCCAGTGTAAACCTCCACCTCCTCTTCTCTGGGTCCACTGTGGTTAATGATGCCTGGATGCACTGTTTCATTCCCACAGAGCAACATGACTGGTTTGCTCCTGTAATCCTAGCTAATTCAGTAAGCTGAGAGCCACAGGATCACAATTAGAAGCCAGACTAGGCAGGAAAACCTGTAAGGCTTTATCTCCAAAATAACCAGCAAAAAGCAGGGCTGGAGCTATGGCTCAACTGTTATAGCACCAGAGTAAAGAACCCAAATGAAGATGTGAGGCCCTGAGTTCAAACCTCTGCAAAAAGTATAAGTTAATTTTTTAATTTTTTTTAAAAAAAATTTCCAGTTGTGGAGCTTGAACTCAGAGCCTGAGCACTGTCCTGGGGCTTACTCAAGGCTAGAGCCTCTACCACTTGAGCCACAGTACCATTTCCAATTTTTTCTATGTATGTGGTACCAAGGAATCGAACCCAGGTCTTTGTGCATGCTAGGCAAGCACTCTACCAGTAGGCCACACTCCAAGCCCCTAGTTAAAAATTTAAAAGTTTGTTTATCACATAAATGAATGGGTCTATTATGTGAGGATCTCATTTACAGCTTGGGTAAAAGCTATTACATTTGAGGATGGCTGTGGAGTTATTTATCCCAATCTAGTTAACCAATTTACCTTGAACCTCACATGGTTATCTGTCTGAGTCTTGTTCCGTTTTTGTGTCTGTCATACTTTGTCTTCTCTGTAGGGAAACTGCACCTGGAAGCCCAGGTTCGATTAGCTTGCTTCAGATCTCTCTCTGTCAGCACCCGCTGTGATGTGATTTATGAAATATTTGTGAACTTATCTTTCTGATTTCTGTCTGTTCCACTTGATTCTGAGTTCCATGGGAAGAGAGACCCTGTCTGTGGTCCTTGCTCTTCACGGCTGTTCCTTGGACTCTTTCCCAGAGCCTGGCCTTTAGCCAAAGCTCAATAGATAGTTCTCTGGACAAATGAATAGCAGTAGCCATTTCAGGTTTAATATTTGTTTTCTACAAATAGTTATATTTGTATTAATTCTGTCAACATCTGGTTCCTTTGCTAGGTGCCTCCTGACTGATAGCTGGAGTCTTCAAGCAAAATGCCTGAGCAGAGCAATGATTACCGGGTGGCTGTATTTGGGGCAGGAGGTGTGGGCAAGAGCTCCCTGGTCTTGCGGTTTGTGAAAGGCACCTTCCGGGAGAGCTACATCCCAACTGTGGAAGACACCTACCGGCAGGTGATCAGCTGTGATAAGAGCATCTGTACCCTGCAGATCACTGACACAACCGGGAGCCACCAGTTTCCTGCCATGCAGCGGCTGTCCATCTCCAAAGGGCATGCCTTCATTCTGGTGTATTCCATCACCAGCCGGCAGTCCCTGGAAGAGCTCAAACCCATCTATGAGCAGATCTGTGAGATCAAAGGGGATGTGGAGAGCATCCCTATCATGCTGGTGGGGAACAAGTGTGACGAGAGCCCCAGCCGAGAGGTGCAGAGCAGCGAGGCGGAGGACCTGGCCCGCACCTGGAAGTGTGCCTTCATGGAGACGTCAGCCAAGCTCAACCACAACGTCAAGGAGCTCTTTCAGGAGCTGCTCAACTTGGAGAAGCGCAGGACTGTGAGTCTCCAGATCGACGGCAAAAAGAGCAAGCAGCAGAAAAGGAAAGAGAAGCTCAAGGGCAAGTGTGTGGTCATGTGAGAGTCCTGTTCTGCAGGAAGAGCCACAAGCTGTCATCCGGGTCTCACTCCCCTCCCTGCGTGACAACCCCCCCACCCCCTTGTCAGGGCAGCATGTACGATGCCCACCTGTTAAAACATTGCATTTGGCTGAGACACACCCTAGTGTCTTTCAAGAGGCATTCCACACCACCACCAATAAGCTACCTTCCTTGGAGTTGCTCACACAGGCACCCCCAGGAAACTGAGAGGTGCAGCCATTTTCTGAGGAGGTTTTTTTGCCATTGGGAAGCTGGGGGAGGGGGTGGGGGCTCCCAACCACATACACAGAACAAGTACAAGGAACACATGCCAGCCATTGCGGACGGTACCATCCCCACACCAGGCATCTTCTCCACTCAGGAACATCTTAAGGGGAGGGATGGGTGGAGGCAGAGTGAGATTAGTGGGTCTACACACTGGGCAGAAGTGGTCCTTTTAGATACATTGTGAAACATAGCCTCCCCCAGAGAATGTTTGCTTTCCATTCATTTTCAAATGCCCCGCCCTGAAGGGTGTATTTAATCCCTGTAGACCCAGTTAGAAAGTACCATGATGGGAAACCTATCAGAATGTCTATTTTCACATACTCACCGGTGGCGCAATGCCCTCTCACGAGCTCTTCAGTTTTTGAATAAGGAGATGGTGACTCGGTTAAAACATCGTCATCCTATTCCATGGTGTGATGCTTTAAGGATTTTAGAAATGTGAAATTCCTTTCCTTTAGACATAGGAGGGCTGCCATTTCCTTCAGCCCTCAGATTTTAAATAAATAAAAGCCAATATAATAGATATTTTTTAGACTTGTTTTCCTCCTCCCTCCAGGATGGTTTTCTCTTCTTAAATAACTTGATGTGTACCCAGCTGGGATACAGCCAACACAGGGCCATCCAATGACCAGAAGCACATCTAGTTTTCTCAGTGACCCAATACATATATAAGCCACACTTTACACCTTAATGAAATCCTTTGAAGCAGAAGTTGTTTACTATGTCTCTCATGATGTATTGCTCTCGGAAGCGTATTCCTGGAGACTGCATTTTAACAAATAGTAAATTTTCTTGCATGATCCATTGCACATATCCTGTAAGCACTGTTCATAGCAGTGTTCACCCTAGGAACAATGATCTCTTCCTAATGGTTGTGTGTGCACCCTTAATCCTTCAAACCAAATTACAGCCACCACTACTTCCTGCTAGCATGGGAGGTGATGGAGATTGCAGATAAGCTGGCTGCTCTGTCCTTAGCACGGCCTGCTGAGCTCAGCCTATCTGCCATCCAAGAGTCTAACTGGGCTCTGCCTTTCCACTGACAGAACCTGTGAATTCTATTTCAGTTGACAGAACAAACACATGCCATCCCCGACTGCTGGCTCATTCCCTTCCTTTTTACTGTTCTTTTCATTGCCTGCTGGGGAAGCAGAGGAAGCAGAGTTTGTAGGGGGGGGGTGTCAGGGGAGGGCTGTGAATACTGACTTCTGTACTTGCTGCTTTGACCTCTCCTCCCATGCAGACAACAGCCATGTAAACACCTCCATCTTCTAAAACACACTTGAGATCTCAGCGTCTCTTACCTTTCTAGTTCTTTCTCTTATCTGCTTATGTCTTCTCTGCTCTACCTATCACCCACCCTAGTGATGCCATTTGTGTATGGGAAGTGCCTTTGAGAACCATTTGGCTCCATGGTAATTAGCATCTCCATGGTCTTCTAGAACAAAACCCTCCTGTCTTTATCTAGGGAAAAAGACACACTGAGAAAGGAAGCACATGGTATGGGAGCCATCAGGGAATGTAGAATCTTTGGGGGGCAATTCCACGACTGCTGTAAGTCCCTCATGCAGGGACTTTCGTTGCATATGGCCATTCTTTCGCATTTGCAAAGGTGAGTTGTTGGATGTTGTGGAATATCCATTTTCTTTTCAACTTGTCCATACGTGTTTTTTATTTTTATTTTTTGTATTTCTATTCTCTGAGATGACCAACCTGTCCTTTGAGTATGGCAAAAGTAGAAGAAAGACCAGAACTTCATAGCTAACTTGGAACATATACTTTAGGGTGAATTCTGAGTTTAGCAGTAAAGTAGATGGCCTTTCCCATGTGCTAATAAAGCTTTTTATCACAACATTTTCTGTAAGTCATTCCTGCTGATCCTGAGTTAGGTTTCTTTTAGCGTTTTTAAAGTCAGACTCCGCAGGTTTGAGTGTTGAGGTGATCATCAATACAAAAAGCTTGCAGTTATTGACAATCTGAGCTCATGGAGGATACGTCATCTTCCTTTGTATTTTGTCTGTGAGTTTATAGGAGAGAAAGGTAGGCTGGGAAAGTCTCTATCCCAGGGCTTCATTCTCAGATCGTTATGTAGACTGAGAATGTCACCCTCATCTTTAGGAGCTCTTTCCTGACTCAGGGCTTGAGGGGTTAATGCCATTGAGGGTTTGTTTCTATCTCCAAATAAGGAGTCTTGGTTCTTGAAACCACATCCTTCATTGCACAAGGGCACAGAAGCTTTTGACCTAGCCCCAGTATCTTAGAAAACTCAAAATACTGCTTTGAAGAGGATGGTATTCTGGGATTCAGCATGGGACTCCATGAGTTCCTTTTCTGTCCTCACTGTTCCCTTCTCCATCTAGTGACAAGCCATGGGCACGCATACAATGCAGCAAGGCCAACACCAGAGCAATATTGAATTGTTCATTATATCTAAAATTATGTATATTATATAACTTACCTTCCTGCATTTTAAAGTAGTAAATTGTACATATCTATAAGCTAGTATATTTGTTTCACTGTTTGTAATTCTTACAAAACGCCCATTCTTTATAGAACTAAAACAGATTAAATATTTTAAAAATTGCTCTGTGATACTTTTTCCCCTAACACCCTCCCCCCACCCACTAAAATTTCTGATGTGTTGCTTCACCTAATCTCTCTGAAAATAACACATGTAAATCCTTGAAGACACGTCCTGGAATTCAGTAGTCCATAACGATGGTGTATAGACAAAGTATTTGCAGAGCATGACTTTTGTATGTGTGATCTCACCCTGTATATTTATATCTGAGGTGTACTTATTGTGATAACGTCATTCTCTATTATATTTTATCTACTCTGCAGTTATTAAAAATCACCTTGCCTACAAGTTTGTAGTTATAGTGATGGTCTGAAAATTCTGGCACGTGTTACAATAAAGCTTAGTTATGACTGGAAAGTGGTGATGGTTTTTTTTTTTTCCCATCGAGGTGCAGTTGGGCTGTAATCTTGAGGACATGGTTCTCCACCACCCTTTGGTGTTAAGTAATCACATTCCTCATTAAAACCAGGTGGGAGTGAATCAAATGTTCCGGATAGGAACAAATGCACGGGAAGAAGTAGGGATGGACATACTTGGAAGGAAACCAAGATCTTTTCAATTCTGCATCTTCCTCCACTCAGATTACTAAGTGAGATTGTGCTAGACAGCCCCTATGATCAGTGGCTCCTAGGTACAGGGTTTTTTCTTTTTTTTTGTCTTTATTCCTTGTCCTTTACACTAAGCTATGAACTTAAGCTTCAGTTTTGGTCGCAGGGAAAAAGGTCAGAAACCACAAACAAAATCCTCACTCTGCAACTGACTGTGGTTAGACGCACACCCAGGTGTGTGTGCATGCATGTGCATTCGTACTTGCATGCATACATGCGTGCGTGTGTGTACTAATATTGGGCTTGAACTTGGGGCCCTTGTACTGTGCCTTAACTTTTTCACTGAAGGATGACGCTCTGCCACTTGATCCATACTTCCACTTACAGGCTTTTGCTTGTTAATGGGAGAGCAGAGTCTCAAAGACATTTTTCTCAGGGCTGGCCTCAAACCTTAATCCTCAGATATCAGCTTTCGAATAGCTAGGATTACTGGTGTAATTCACGACTGCCCAGATGTGACACTGGTACTTAAAAGGTCATGAGTCCCTTGCAATCAAATTTAATTGATTTCTCTTAGTCAGGTTTCATTGGTCATTCCTGCTATCCTCCTGAATCTGCTGGGTGGCTGGTCACTTGTCTGATCAAGTTCCCTTTGGTGCATATTTTCCAGGCAGGAAATTGGAAATGTTGGTGTGACAGTGTGGGCCTTCTCTGATGTGGTATCAAGATTAGCTTTGGCAGGAAATTAGAGTTCAGGCATAGAGCTCACACCCCCTGCACTCCCTGGGAGAATTCTATCAGGGCTAGATATGAGATGACTTCATTGGTCTTGGGTCTGAGCCCCCAAAGCTTTCTGGAGTGCCAGTCCCTTGCCATAGTCCAGTCCTAGAATGGCACATGCTCCATTCCTGACAAATACGTTTTCCTTGGGTGACTAGAAAAACTGGTGGCCCCGAGTGAGTCCTGCCTTTAGTTCTATTTCTCACTATTGCCTTGGGTACTGTGACAGTGTGGTTGATGACCGGAACCTCTGATTGCTCAAAACTCAATGGAAACTGTGTGGCTGAGCTTATAGGACTCCATGGATCCGAGACCTGTCTCTGCTCAACCAAAGCAACAGCCTTGGTCACATGACCATACATACTCCTACTTTCATATCTTCACCCTTCCAGAACATTCTTTTTTTTTTTTTTTGCATTTTTTATTGTAATTAGTAAAAGGGTTACATGATATTTGCCAGATAGAAGGTGCATTAATTCACGTACATTGATACCCTTTCACATGTCTTGGTACCCATTTCCCTCCCCCCCTCCACACCCCCCACCCATCTTGGTTTTCCTCCCTTCCCTATCAAATTTCAAGTAACCAAATACAAATAAATTCAATATATCAGATAACAAAGTGAGATACTGTAACAATATGAGATAACCAAGGGACAGCAAAGGAGATGAGAGATAACATAGTACATTAAGGACAACAATCATTCGTTATATGGCTTTTGTTTCGATATCCTGGAGGTCCTTTCAATTAGCTTCATACTATATGGCCTTATGTAACAAGATTTTGCTCTATTGCAGATCTCTGCTAGTAGAGCCCAAGGTTTCTACTGATTATGACGAATGAGGGAAACCATTGAGCCTAAGTTCCTTTGAGTCTCCTTCCAGAACATTCTTATTCACATTTCCATGGTCACTACCTTTTCTCACTAAAGGATATCTTTACCCATCCTGGCTTGATGACCTCAGAGGCAAACGTGTACCTCAAACCTCTGAAGCTATCACTTCCATTGTTCTGACCATCGTCATCCTTATTGTTATTTTTTCCTTTAATAATTCCTCAAAGAGTCTTTGCATCAAACAACATAGTAGGGGACCGCTGGGGTGTAGAAAACAGATGGCACCATCCTTAGGAAAGTTAAGAAGTTTCTTTGTTAAGGACCACAAGGAGATAGAAAGTAGAAGTGAAATGCCTTGTTAATTCCTTCCAGAAGTCCAGGCTGTACTATTTACAGTGTGTTTTTGAACAAATACATTAGCTTTCAAGAAGTAGCTCTCAAAGTGTTCATGATCATACTATTTCCTTATGCATGCTTACAAACTCAACGGCAGCAATTAAACAATTCCAAAGTTAGGTAAGACAATAGGCCTAATTACTCTCCCTTAACAGACACATGCCAGGAATTCAGGTACCTCGCAGCTAGGATTTGTAAATGGCATCATTGTTATCATACAACCAACCACACACAACTATATAGATGTGTCACAATGTGCTGTGACGTTCGGGGTCCCTTCTTACGGTCTCCCTGGCTCACCTCTGTCCATTAAAATTCCTAGACTGAAGTTGTCCTCAGGTGACCTCCTCTAAGAAGCTTCCTGGAAGTTACTCAAGTCCAAAGCAGCCTTTCTCCCTCTTCAAAATTTTTTTGATTGTTGTTTAGCTGACCTTTATAGTTTCAATCACGTGTTTCCTTATGCAGGAATTCTTGATTTTCATGCTCTAACAGTGATTTTTTTTCATAATATTTATCCCAAGTTCATCATTGACCCTTCTCAATAAGCTGAAGCACAATGTAGGTCAATTCTTCCCATCACCCTTTATCTGATGGGGCAGCAGAATCCACCCAATCATTTCTGCTGGAGATGTGCACAGTTCTCTACCATTTTCCAGCAATGGATGCGGTTAAATCTCCTGGCATCTTTTTTGTCCACTGAAGTCTTTTTCTAACCTGGGAGTTTTCCAATCTTTAAAAAAACACTCATATTTAACCTTCACTTACGATATTTTACAATGCTGGGGGTGGACTCCAGAGTTATACATATGTGAGGCAAATATTTGGACACTGAGCTTTATCCCTAGCTCTCAACTATTGCTATCCAAACATGAATTGGACTGTAGAAATTATGCGACAAACTTAGTCAACTGGGAAGAAATTATTCCAGAGTCCTAGAGTTGTTTGTCTTTATCCCAATATCAATCTTCTTCAAGAAGTTGGCTAATCCAGTAGTTCATGAACTGTTTCATAAGGCAATGAAACATTTTTCCCGTAGGTCTTACAAACATGAAGTATTGACCCAAACTTGGGCACTGATTACTAATGCCTATAAGCCTAGTGACTCAGAAGGCTAGAAGCTGAGTATCTGGGTTCCAAGGCAGCCAAGGCAGAAGAATTACTGAGATGCTTATGTCTGATTAACTACTAAAAAGCCTGAAGTTGAGCTGTATCTCAAGTAGTAGAGTTTCAGACTTGAGCAAAAAAAAAAAAAGCGAAACAGAAAGAAAGAAAGAAAGAAAGAAAGAAAGAAAGAAAGAAGAAAGAAAGAAGAAAGAGAGAAAGAAAGAAAGAAAGAAAGAAAGAAAGAAAGAAAGAAAGAAAGAAAGAAAATAATGGAAAAGGAAGAAAGGATTTTCACAGAAGCTTCATTAAGTTCCTAATAGTTGAATTCTCAGCAGGCATTTCAGAACTAGTTAGGATTTTTTTTTTTTTTTGAGTGTGTGCAAGTACTAAGGCTTGAACTCAGGCCTGGGTGCCATTCCTTGGCTTTTTTTTCCCCACAAGGCTAGGACTCTACTGCTTGAGTGATAGCTCTATGTCTGGCTTTTTGCTGGTTAACTGGAGGTAAGAATCTCATAGACTTTTCTGTCACGCTGGCTCCACATGTTAATGTAATATGAACCTCTTCAATAGCTAGGATTCCAGATGTGAGGCTTCAGTGCTTGGCACTAGTGGGATTTTTCTCACTCCATTTGATGGAGCTATTAACACTGTGACTTTCACCTTGGCTGGTATAACTTCACGTGTGTTTATGTACTTTCTTGTGTATGTTAAGTTGCATTTTTCTATTATATGCTAACTTGGGTTCCAAAGACACATGAAGGTAAAACAAAACACAGCATCTGAATGCTAAATATGTAATGTCATACAACATTGACTTTTCACCATGCAAAGTGGTCTGTGCTTGATTTATGGTTCAAAGAAATAGAGAATTGGCAATTTAACTGACTGTGGCTGTCAGCCTCTTGTCAGTCTGCCAGGATTACACAAAAAGGGAAAGGAAATGGCTTCTTAAGCATGAAGCATGCAGACCATTCAGGATACTTACCAAGTTTTTGACATTAAAGATGAGTTAAACTGCTTTCTAACTCATTCTTGTCATAGGAATAATGTGATCAAGTGACATCTTTTGTATACAGATATGAGCCCCATGACCACATTTCAAAGCAGGTCATGTAAGTGACAGCAATCTCATGAGATTATAATGACACTAAAAAATATGTAAGGCACAGTGACTTGGTAAATACCACAATATCACCATTTGTGCTGTGATCCGTTCTGCCAATGGTATAAAAGAACACTGCAGAGAGAGGGAAGGAAGGATGACATTGTCCAAAAAGAAAATGTATTCTTTACCTGACTTATGTGACTGTAACTTCTCTGTACATCACCTTTATAATAACAATGTTTTCTTTGAAAAAGATGAAAACTACAGTGCATATGGTTAGGTACAGTGCATTTGAGAAGGGGTAACCTTGTTACTAGATATTTAATAGACTCTTGCTTTTTAAGCTTAAGCAGCATTTATAGACTATTCCTCTTTGGGTTATTTTTACAATGTGTTCTTACTGCTTCTAAGAATAGAGCACGTATCATTATCTCTGGTACTTAATGTTACTTCATGTTGCTCTGCTCATCATGGACCTAGAGAAGATAGGTGAGAGGGTTGTGTGTTTCCTGATATCTTGGCAACAATATGGCCACCAGCCCATCATTTTCAGAAGGTGTCCTACTGCTAAGTAATACATGAATATATTCTTAAGGCCTAGAAAAGAAATAATGAAAACTCATGTAGCATTTTTGAAACATTAACAACAGGCAAAATATAGTGTAGCCTGTATAATCCCAACAGTGAGCTTAGTCGTATATGAAACTCATATGAAATATAAAAGAAATAATCTAATGTCTACAGTTGTTCTGTGTGTGTGTGTGTGTGTGTGTGTGTGTGTGTGTGTGTAATCATGCTAGGTCTTGGCTTTTTCTGATCATGGCTGTTGCTCTACCATTTCAACCATGTCTCCAATTATAGATTTTTTTGGTTGATTAATGTAGATAAGAGTGGCAATGATTTGTCTGCTTGGGCTGACTTTAACTTGCTAGGATTTGTTCTTTATAGCTTTATTTAGTAGAAAATTGACAAAAACACAAATGCTTCATGGGATTGGAATTGAATGCCACTTGAAAACTGGAACAGTCATTCTGAGACACTGATAGTGACTTAATCAAAGAAAATTTAAATTGGGATCATGGTAGTCAAGCAAATATGTTCTGAATACTTCAGGACAATGTGTATTAATGGAAAAGGATTTTTCTGGCTAGTGTTCAATCAAGCCAGGAAATCAAATTACCTGGAAATGTTCCATTAATTGAAGACTCTTAATTGAGATTTTTTTCCAATTATATTTAAAAGGATGAGCTTTGTAATAGCTTCAGAGAAGAGCTTTTAGTATCTCTGGAGAGGATAGCATTTTTTCAGGTAGAGAAAAAATAAGAAAAGGCAACTAGAGCTGTGATTACAGAAGGCTGATTTCCTCAACGGTAAAAGGGAATTCTGGCAGAGGCTCTTAAAATCACTGAGCCTGCAAACAGGGAAATGAAATGGCAGTGAGCTCTCACTGTGCCTCAGAGATAGGGGTGGCTCTAACTGGGTATGTGACAAGTGGTTGAGGAATGTTTGAAAGGTGATGTACAGTGGGGTTATAGTTACATAAGTCAGGTAATAAGTACATTTCCTTAACAGTGTCACCACCTCCCTCATTCTCTCCCAGTATTTTTAGCTCCTACCCCTTCCTCCCCCTTCCACTCCCTAAGTTGTATCATTCATTTCCAACAGTGTCTTAGTATCACTGCTGAATTAATTCACCCTTTGTCTCACTATTTCTGTGTTCCCCCTTTTTCTCCCCCAATCAGATAAACTTATGTACAAACAAAAGGTACAGAAATTTAAAAAAAAAACCAGCAACTAAAAGGAAAATATAAAAGAAAAAGAACTGTAAAGAATATAACAACAAAAAAAACCCTCTAGTTTCTGGTATATATACAATGGAATTCTATGCTTCCCTCAGAAAGAATGACATTGCCTCTTTATAAGGAAGTAGAAAGACTTGAAAAAATTATATTAAGTGAAAGCTAGACCCACAGAAACATAGGCTTCGTGGTTTCCCTCGTCTGTAATAATTAGAATGTGTCTATAAATCTACAAGTAAAATCAATGGATGGTAAAAGACAAAGAAAATTACACTTGGCCATGATAAATTAATCAGGACTCTAAACATTTGCACAGTCAGACCAAAGGAGTATATTCTTAGGAGAGGATCATCCAAAATGATGCTTATCAAAATGAGCTCCGAGTCTTCCTTTCTTGTGGTTATATTTCCACTTTCTCTCCACACCCTCTCCAAATCTGCATTTCTTTCATTCACACACAACCCCAAATAGCTGCTCTCAGGAAGTGCTAAATACGGGCAATTCAAAAGAGCCATTTTTACCTTCCCTTAGAGCCTGTCTTCTGAGTTCTCTGTGGAGAGTATCTATGAAAGCCTCTTGTTCCTGGCTCCTGAGTAGACGAGCAGCCCCTTCTGAAGTCAAGAGGCTTTCTTCTCCCACTGCTATCTTGCTCAGTGGTAGCGGCCACTTTGCGAGAGGTTGGGTTTTTGTGAAGGTCTTACTGTCTGAACACTAGCAGAGGATGGTGGTGGGCAGTGGTGGTGGGCAGGTCTGGCAGGCCTGTGTTTGGCTGCATGCAATAGCAACTCTAAAGACAGTAGTTGGTCTGAGTTTTCTTCCAAGGTGAGAAGGAAGTACTTGGGATGGCAGCCCATGTGGTTGGGCATTGCTGTAGGCTTTTCTACCTTAGATCCTTGCAAAGACTCCAATAGCTGAGGCAAGTTCCAGGAAGGCTCTCAGGAGAAAGGCAAAGGGGATGAGAGAGGATACCAGCCTGATCAGTCTCCCTATATAGAAGCTTTGCAGAAGCCCTATCCATCTTCCATGTGGCCACCTTCCATGTGGCAGGCATTCTCTCAGAACAGGATAGGGGGATACAAATGCCCCTTCATTTTCTGCAACATTCATCTTGCTAAGTAAACCTGTACGCATGACCCTCCCTGCCCATGCATTCTGCATTTGGAGGCCAAAAAAATGTTATTTTTTAAAAAAAGAATATTGTTGTCATGAATCCATCCACAATAGAGTATAATAACTGTTTACTTAGCATTTACATGGTATTATGGAGTGAAGCAGGCAATCAGCTTTAGGATCCCCGGTTACCTTTTGGCTAGACCATGGATCTTCTCACAGGCTGAACCTGTAGGAAACTTCTCTAGTCCTCAAGACATCTCCCCTAGAGTGCTACAAAAATGTTAATGAAGACACCAATGAAGTTCTTTCAACCAGAGAAGATGGCACCAGGTCCTGATAATCATGGGTATTATCTGCCTATTCCTCTTTTGCACATGCACACAAAGCAAGAATGGCGACCCTACAGTGATCTCTTGGTCCCTATGATGCCCAGGGATCTCAGTTTGAGACCATTCAGTCTGTACACAGGGTCGGTCTGTCTATCTATCTATCTATCTATCTATCTATCTATCTATCTATCTCTCTATCTATCTGCATAGGCAGAAGCACATTTGCTATCAATCACCCTGTTCATCTAAGTTCCCACCAAATGAAGGCTAGATCCATATCTCTCCTTGATCCTTAAATTCCCAGCTGTCAAAATATTCAATGCTCTGTAGCCTTCCTTGCAATGTATGCCAGTTTCTCTTGAATACATTTTTCTATCATTGTCATGCTTTGTTTCTAGCAAGACAAAAGAATTGAGTGGACCAGAAGTTTGGCCTAGTGGTAGAGTGCTTGCCTAGCATGCACAAAGACCCAGGCTCTAGTCCTCAGTACCACATACATGGAGAAAAGCTGGAAGTAGTGCTGTGGCTCAAGTGGTAGAGCTCTAGCCTTAAGAAAAGCCCAGGGTAGTGCTCAGACCCTGAATTTAAACCCTAGGACTTGAAAAAAAAAAAAAAAAAGAGGAAAAGCACTCATCCTGACCACAGAAGGGGGCTTGCCTCTGAAGTTGTCACTCTTCTTCTCTTATCCTTAAGAGTCATCCAAACCCCAATTATTTCCTCCCAAACAGTTATTTCTCTATCTTTGGTACTAGATTAACGTTGAAAGAAAAGAGACCGTGAGCCTCTGGGTAAAGATCTACCCACACTGTGTCATTTAATGTTACTTAGCAAGTACAAGAGCAGAACTTGCTTGACTTTTCTGCAGTTGAAAAACAAAATTCTACAGGAGTTTCAATCCCAACTATACTGTCAATTAATATCAATAATAAGCCTAATGGCAAACAGACCTTTTCTTTCCATAGTTCTCATTCCAAAATTGCACAGCGTTCATGGCAGATCAGGCAACCTACTGGCTCAATTTTACCGAATTTACCCCCCCCCCATGGAGTCATTGCAAAAGTCATTATTTCACAATACACAGTTGGCCACTTTCATTCTTGCTGAAGGTTGGATTCCAATCTCAGACATGCCCTGTATTTGGCAAAGAATAATGAGAGAAAAGGAGAAAGGAAAGGTGGGTCCTTACCACATCATGTAAATGTTTCTTTCAAGGCACTGGGGGTTCATGCCTATAATCCTAGCTACTCAGGAGGCTAAAATCTGAGGATTGTGGTTCTCAGGTAGCCATGGAAGAAAAGTCTATGAGAGCCTTATCTCCAGTTAACCAACCAAAAGCCAGAAGTGGACGTGTGGCTCCAGCCTTGCGCGAAAAATCTGAGTAAGAGCATAAGGCCTTAAGTTTCAAACATTCTCATCATCCTAGTACCAGCTCCAAAATGCAAGGCAATAAGCAAGCACACACACACATACACACACACACACACACTCACACACACACCTACATCTCTGGATATTAGGTTATTACTAAGAAGCAAGTGTTTCTGAAACACTGAAACAGACAGAAAAAGTCAATTTTCTCCCTTAGATCCAACTTACCATGTTGAAATGCCAACTCTGTACAAGGTGACATTCGATTGGTCAGTATCTTCACCGAAGTACCTTTTTCTTATGCCAGTATTTGTCAGCTTCAATTCCTTGAAGCCCCCATTACCCGCACACCACTGAAGCATCCTGTATGGGCTCAGGACAGCCACTATAAAGCAATGCAGAGGGGCAGAGAAATGTCTTGTATAGTATTTCCAAATCACTTGTATTTTGTTTGCTTGCATTTTGTTCAGACTGCATGTTGCCTGATTAGAATAGTATATTTTCTCTTCTCCTAGGACGACATGGGTCACTCGATCTGTGCGTGTTCCCAGCCATGCACAGATACCTGTGTCATCAAATCTATTTTCTCTTCTAGCCCCTCTTTTATCTGTTGAATAAATTTTCACAGTCTGAGAATAGTCTTCCACTTTTCAGTCAGGTTAGGCTATGTTATATAGGGATAACATCCTCAGAACCTTAGTACTTTAAAACATTAAAATGTTCATTTTGTATCCTGCTTTTTGCCCCTTTTGCCATAGTTGAGACATTACTTCCAACAGGATTAAAGATGTGAATGCAGCCATTATTCTCTGGAATGAAATAGATACACATAATTTCTGTCCACAATTCATTGGCCAGAATTAGTTCATCCGTGTTCATTCAATTTGGGAATTTATTTCTACCATGTCCCCAGAGGAAGGGCAATATCTGATCAGATAAAGCTTGCTGAATGAGGTCTTGTTGAACAGGATTTCCCACAAGGTAGATGGAGGAAAGACACTTTAATTTCATCAGTAAAGACAAACACAGGAAAGAGATGGTAAAGGAGATGCAGGTGATTTTGAAGGAGCTCTAGGAAGATGTTAACTGTTGGAGTAACATCCCCAGGAGAGAGACAGGTTTCTCTAGCTGTTAAAACTTGTTGCCATAGCAATTCATGGGAGGAAGGTGGGGCCATTTTTTAAAAGAGGAATTCTAGATAATCTGAAGGAAGAGACACATTCAAGCCTCCAACATTGTCTAATTCTGCAAGGAAATGTAATTAGATGGCATTTAGAATTTCCTACATAATATCTGCTTCATTATGCAGTATCAAGAGAAAAACACAAATGTAGTTAATAGCCATGGATACTCTGTCAAAATAGGACAAAGCTTGTATTTCTGCCTTTTCCTTCCCTATAACAGAAAGCAATAAAATGTGGGAACTGGAAACTAGCCAGATGCTAAGTCCGGAGAAATAGAAATCATATTTTGACAAGAAAACAGTACCAGTGATATATTGTGTTTGTATATAGTCTTTTTTCTGGGAGCCTCAGAGCCCCAGGAACCATGGGGAAAATGTCCACATTTCTTCATGCACACAAGCTTTACCTAAACAGAAAGAACAACATTCCAGAATGATCTGCTGAGTTGAGGAAACAACAGGAGGTTGGCTATGCTCTGCTCATAATTATTCCTTATGGATTGTAGTCAACACATGTGCTGGGAATTGATCAGTTCCTTTGAGACTATGATGGGATGCCAAGGCAAAAAGCCAGCTTGAGAGCTAGGATAATCTGGAAGTCTCGATGTCCTGTGAATAATGCCTTTAGGTTTGTAGGAAATGAATTGGTCTTTTTATACTACTTAAGAACGCTTATGTTTGATTTGTATTTCCAAGTCAGTAGTAAATTTTTTTTTAAAAAAAAATGGGGTTCAGAAATTTACAGGCAAAATACAATCTTAAAAAAACAAACAAAGGACTGCTGTTTCTGAACTTTGAATCTTCACTCTAGTCCACAGATCGAGGCAAAATATGGACATTTCATAGGAATTCTATTTCAGCACTCAGTGTGGGACATCCAGGTTTGCAGCCGGTAATGTGTATATTAAAGAAACGTAAGAGGGAGGGCCGGGAGTTTGGCCTAGTGGTTAAAGTGCTTGTCTAGCATGCATGAAGACCCGGGTTCAATTCCCTGGTACCACATACATAGAAAAAAGCCGGAAGTGGTGCTGAGACTCAAGTGGTAGAGCTCTAGCCTTGAGAAAGTCCAAGGACAGTGCTCAGACCCTGAGCTCAAGCCCAGGACTGGCAAAAAAAAAAAAAAAAAAAGAGGGATACTGTGCTCTTGTGACCAGAGAGGGATTAGAAGGGCATCAGAAAGGGCTATGAACCCAAGGCACAGGCAAGAAGAGTAAGAATTCAATAACTGCTGTCCTCACTTTCCCTCCCTCCTTTCTCCCTTTCCTTTCCTTTTTTCTTTCTCTTTTTGGTGCCAGTACTGAGCTTGAACTCAAGGTCTTGCTTAGCTTTGGGGCTCAAAGGTTGACACACTACCACCTGAACCATACTTCTTCTGGCTTTTTTTCCTCTGAGTTAATTGAAGATAAAAATATGTTGGATTTTTCTTTCTGGGGCTGGCTTTGAACCAAAACCAGATCTCGACATCCTGCATAGCTAGAATTACAAGCATTAGCCACCGGTGCTGGGATTCCCATTTCATTTTTCCAGCAAGTATTTTTCTGAAGTAAGTATCTGTGTTCCCATTGCCCGATCCAATGTTGTTTTGCTCAGAAATGGGAAAACATCTTTGTCTCGCAAATACTTGGCACAACGACAAGAAAATAGATTTGTTCTGAAATTGTATAGGAACAAGAGTGGGCATGTCGGTGGTTCCAGCTGGGGAAAGAGTCTTTCCATCATTGGCTAGCGTGCAGCAGTCCGGGACCTCTGTCAGCACCTGAGCTCTGAGCATGACACGGCTCTGTCATGTTCTCGCTACACTACTGAGATGACACGTGTCCACACTGCAGGCGTGGTGTGCAGAGCCACACCAGGGTACTGATGTCAGTGACCTCCCTCCTCTTCTGCCATCTGTGCCTTTTTCCCCACTCTGTGTTTTCATTGGGCTGGTTTTATATGACTTGGCAGAAATGGGAAGTGAAAGGATATCGCAGGGGGAACTTACTGTGTCAGATAGGAAACGACATGCTATTTTCTGAGTAGCCTACAGGAGAGCTGGGCACAATAAAGCAGCACAGAGGTTGGATACAGGTGGGGCACATCTGCAGTCCTTGATACTCGCGAGGCTGAGATCTGAGGATTGAAAGTCAAGGCCCACTTGGGAAGAAAAATTGATTTTATTTCGTTAGCCACCACACACACACACACACACACACATATGCACGCACACAAACGAAAAACCTGGAAATGGAACTGTCTGCGCCTTACGTGTAGTGTTAGGGCATGAGCCTTGAGCAAAGAAGATCAGGGGAAATGACCAGGTCTTGAGTTCAAGCCTAGGAGTAGAAAAAATAGTAAAAAAAAAAAAAAGAAGAAGAAGAAGAAGAAGAAGAAGCAGTCTATGGGTTATTTTTGTTGTTTAGATTGGTTGGCTGTTTATTAGAATGTATTTAAGCTATAAATAATAATCCGCTTTCGGTGCACAGATCACAGCAGAGCAGATATTATCACTTTCCATTTCTTACAGCTCCATTTTTCCATTTTCTACCATTTGGCCTATATCTATTTCTTCATTTCCTCAAAACTGGGGTTTAAACTCAGTGCTTTGCATTTACTAGGCTGACGCTCGTCCTTGTGGGAAACCACCTCGAGCCTTGTGTTTTTGCTAGATATTTTTGAGGTAGATTCTCACAAACATTTCTGTCCTGATCAGTCTCAAGTCCTGGTATATATATATATATGTGCGCCTATGTGTGTACACATAGGCACACATACACATATTTGTATTAAATTACAAATATATGCATACATCTATAAATAAATTATAAATATATTATGTATCTAATATAGAATAAGTGTAATTATATATTATAAATGGAATATATGATATATAAAATATATTATATAACATAAAATAAATAATGCAATTGCATAATATATGAATGTAATATATAATACATATTCTATATGTATATATATATGTATATATTCTCAGTTTTCATTGTTTTCTAGTCTTGCAGGAAATAGCAGTCCACTAACATTTTCATTTTTTTTCAATTTAGTGGAGACTTTTAGTGAGCTGATTTATTTCATTTTATACTACTAGTTATATTTCTGAGAAATTATTTTTAAGCTGTTCTATTTGCCTTTATCATTACACTGTGTCACTGAATAACTAAAAACAAGCTCCCATTAGGAGCAGGACAAAAAGAGAATGTTGATCTAACAGGACTGAGCGGGCCAAAGGGTAATGACCAGGACTCCAAGAAGAACTCACTGTCAGCTACGACGAGCAAATGCTGGGACTTGTGCTATTTAATAAAGCAAGTTCCACCCTCACTTTGCCCTTTCACCACGTGATGCTGTGTGAGAAAACATTTACTCACTGGATGTTGGAATCTCCTATCTTCAGAACTGTGAGCCAATAAAGGTCTGTTTGTTATAAATTGTGATAGCAGCAAAACCAGGTTGAGACACTCAATTTCTTCATGATAGGCTTGTTTTCCTTTCTGCAGTCCTACAAGGATCCTCATTTCCTTGGGTTCCTGTGCTGTGTAATTAACTCTCCTCTGGTGAGGATGGTCTCACTGGTTGCTACAAATAATAAGAACATAGGGAACACAATAGGATGACACTTGTAATGACAGTGGATGGAAGATGCTCACCTTGTCTTGCTCATGCTGCCTCTATGGCTCTCGCTCACACTGATAAAGCCAGGCTGTCATGTGACTCTCCTATGGACCAACATGTGTGGTCAGGAACTGAAGGATACTTGTACCCCGAAACACATGGGAAACTAGTGCCCCAAATCCAATAGCCCATGAGACATTATCCAGTCAAACTCACTCTGCCAGTAAGTTTGGGACTAGAGTTTGAGACGACCATAGCCCATGTGATACCTGATGGAAGTTTTGTGGAACTTTATGAGGAACTTTGAACCATGACTGAGTCACGAGTTTCTGACTCTCAGAATCTGTGAGACGAAACACGTTAGTGTATTCAACTCGCTTTTACAGCCATAGCCAACTCAACACTAGCTTATTGTTAACTGTTCACGTAGAGTACAATGTGCAGATCTATTTTCAGTTCATGTGTCCTCTCTCTAAACAATATAGCTGTTTTCTCTGCTAAAAAGGAACATCGTATTTGGGTATAAGAATATTTTGAATGCATCAAAAACAATTGCAATGCAAAAATATCTCCATAGTCTTATCGAGAAGTACACAGTGTTCTGTCTTGGAAACAGGTCTGTGATTTACCTCTAACTTTAAGAACATTTGGTTCTAGTTAATATGATTAGCTCAGAAGAGTTACAAAATGACCCTCCTCCTACTGGCTTTAAAATTTGAACTCTAGCATGGCAGTTTTAATTGCTTTACCTATGTTATGAATAGTGTCAAATTTGTGAGCCTGAAGCTGGAAAGAGAGATTCCATAAATATTCTAGATTTGAGAATAATAAACAAGGAAAAGAGAGGGAGAGGGGAGGGAGGGAGAAAGAGAGACAAATAGAGAGAGAGAAAGAACCTTGAAATAAGAAATTAGATTTGAAAGAAAATGAATTCATTTTCAAAACTGCCTGGTACCTGGCCTGGCAGGTTTAGGGAACTCAACTCATCTACATGCAGGCAGACACAGTGACTGAGTACTTGGTGCTGAGGCCTTGAACTCACGAATTCTTCACAAATTTCTGAGTCAGCTTAGCACTCTGCAAGACAGTCCCTTGAGCATTCAATTCCTCCCTTAAGCAAAAATAAAAAGGAGAACATTTCCAAAAATTTAAAGAATTACTCTTTAGGATGACAACTGACTTGCAGATTGCACAATAGTACATAGACTCCATGAAGCTCTGTGACAAATACTGTAAAATATCCAAGCTTCATCTTCCAATGCTCCCAGATATATATGACTATCAATTTAATTGCAACTTTATTATTTACCATCTCTGGCTTTTTGCTGTTTAATTGAAGGTATAATTCTCATTGACTAACCTGCCTGGGCTGGGTTCAGATTGTGATTCTCAGATTTCAGTTTCCTTAGTGGGTTTTGTTGTTGTTTTTGCCATGCCTGTGTTTCAGGTTTAATGCATGTTGTTTGCTTGGGTACAATCCCAAATTCAGGGTGACACAGACATTGACACAGACATGTGTCACTCACATGAAATTCCTTACATCTGCCTTATTTCTTTCTTATGCTCAGATTTAGAACACAACAGAGCCTTTCTCTAGGACTGGTTTAGGAAAACAGCAAGAGTGCAGTTATTAAATGCCAATTGGTACAAACTAAACTTTTAGTCTAGGACTGATTTACTCCAACAAGTCGAGACAATCTAGTTAACCTAAGAGGGGCTGAATCCAACTATACAGATAAAAAAAAGCAATGACTGCACAATCCCTTTTTTCTTTCCTCCTCCTTTCCTTTCTTCTTTCTCTTTCTTCCTTTCAGATAGGAAGTGGAGACCAGCCACAGAAATAGAAGAGAAGGAAGGAGTGTTTCATGATACAATCTTAGTTGTCACAGGAATCTCAGGGAAAGAGAATAATTGTAAAAATCCACACTAAATTAAGTAAAAAGCCAAAACAATGGGCCTGAAACTACGAATAGTAGGAGCCACTCGCACCTGGCAAGAAAATATCTTTTCCATATTTGTAAATAATTTTTATTTATTAAAAAACAGCTGCTGCTCATTCACAGCTTTTTGTTTGAGTAGTTTTAGGACATTTCACTCAATTCTGAGATCTATAGACAAGGGCATGGGTCATCCAGAGAACTGCAGATATGTCATGGATTATTAGACTCAGGAGATCCCTATCCTTTACCCCTGACTGTTAAGATGGTTAGATTCTGGAAAATCTTTACCCTTGATTGTTCCCCCTAGTTAACCTCTAACTAAACCTAACTGTCCCCCTCAGTTAACTACTAACTGGCCTGTTTGGCTTCTGTAAACACACTCTGCAAATTCCCACACCACGAGGCATCTGCCTGGATTAGTTTTTGCCTTTATAAGCTTTGTGCTAACAACACTTACGTCTGCAAGTTTTGTTGAGAGACTCTTCTGCTTGCAGTGGTCAAGTGCCTAACAAAGGCTTCTTGTTTGACATCTCCAAATGTGGCTTCTCTGTATCTCACCTACTGAATTCCTGTGACAGAAAATGGGGACCAGTCAACACAATAAAGCATCAACCCAGAAAGGAATGACTAAGACAGAAGACACTTCCCTGATCCTCAAAACAACTCCTCAAACAGAACAGCCTGAAACCCAAGTGTTTCCACAATGCTGCTCAGAGCTCAGAGCATCCGGGGCAGAAGACAAAAAGCTTCCTAAATTTTATCTATGGAACATGTTTAGCTTGTGGGAAAAGTCAAGAGTAAAATGACATATGACAAAAACTGTTGGGGAGGGATCTGGACTTAGCTCGCTCATGTGTTCTGCTGACCCAGTTCTGCTATAGGAATGAGTCCTAGCCCAAAGGCCCAACTCTAAGTCTCCCAAAGACCGGGGTCCAGTCATGTGTCACAACACAGCAATAAAGGAGTAGTGGGGAGGGGCAAAGACAATGTTCAATAAGGAGACACTAACTACAGAAAGAACTAATGGAATGTCTCTATGCCATCTTCAGGTACAGACCCTAGCATTAGCTCTAAGTTGAGGAGGCCCTGGGGCAGGCATGAGGGTTCTGAATAATTATTAAACAGGAGCTGAGCATTACTTTGGGATGGGTCACCCCAGGGTCTGATGGTGATAAGAAAAGTGTCTGGTGACTGACATTTCAATGTTGACTCTAGTCACAAGTTGGTTTTGGTCTAGTCTAAACTGTCTGGGTTACAAGGTGGCTCTGGGTGGCTGCAGGAGAGACTGGTTCAGTGCAAAGGACTGGGATGGGAAATGGAGACACAGATGGGAGGTTTTTTAGTGATGTTTGGCCCAAGGAAGCAAGTCAGTACCTTCATTCAGCAAGAGCAGTGTGTAAGTATCTGTTACAGTCACACATAGTTATGCATTTCAAAGTGGAAGCAGCATAAAGAATGAATTCTTCTACTGTACTGCCAGGCTGCTGGGGTAGGAAAGAGGGAGCTATCTTCTGACTTTCTCAGCTTGCAAGACCTTGGCTCTGGCACCCTCCTCTCAGCTTTATACCTCACCTTCTGCTCTCCTCTCACCTCTATACCTCACATTCGACTCCATTCTTCCCATCTCTATACCTCATCTTTTGCTTACATCTCTTGTTTCCCATACCAAGCCCCAAAGTCCTTCCTGAAGAACTGCGATATATTTGGCCCTACTGAACAATCTGACCTCTGTGATTTGAATTAGTGTGACTTCTTTGTCACAAATAAATAAGCAGGAGTTCCATTTCTGGGCCACTCCTGACAGCCAGATCTGCACCCACAATTCCCTAAGCACTGCCCAACTGTAGAACCCATTGTTTTAGCCATTAAATCCTCCTGGAGCTCCTCAAATCCATCACAGCTACCTCACCAGAGCTCCCAGCTTTGCATTTTCCTCCATGGAAGTTCTAGCCCCAGAATTCGTGTAGCACTTTCTGGTTCCCGTCCTCTTTTCTAACATTTTTCTGAAACGATCTGGCTGCTTGAGAGTCTGCAGTTTGATCTGTCTTGTCTTGATTGAGCTCTTCTGATGTTGATTGGGCTACTCCTGAATCCAAAACTGGTTGTGGAGCTATTCAAGAGTTTTAACTTCAGGAGACAAAGCTTGCTAAAGTCTTCAAGTAAGGCTGCTGCATGGTGTCAGGAAGCAGGAAACGGACTCTATTTCTTGCCAGTTCTTTATCACTCTTCTGCCAAAATGCTCTCCACAATGAAATGAAATGAGATCGAAAACCTCATAAGGAAATTCTACAACAAAAAGTACTCGTGGTACCATTATTCATGGCAACTAATAAAATGACTCAAAATGATTCAAAATATAAGACTCACTGTAAGATCTAGCAATACTCTGTGAGAGCCAAACAAATGTTCAGAACTTACCCAGGATGCATTGTGCCCAGAAAAGTGAGAGCTGATTACAATTCAGTCTAATTTCACTGCAGATAGATGTACTAAATTTTGCAAAGTTTTATATAAACATACCTATTTATATATTCAGGGTTTCATAAATACAAACCAAAGGACATACAATATCATCAACCAAGACATGTAACTTCTGAAAGACACTTGTTATACCTAGATGATTTTTTCAAAAACAATTATCATTCCAGATCATGAACAAATTTGTGTTGCTGACGGATGGAAGATAAACAATGAGATTTCTGTAGAACCCATGTTGGCAAACAATACTCAAATTTATATTGAAACCAGTTCCAAATCCCTGTCTGAAGAAAGAGGCAAAATCAATTCTGTTTATTACAATTAGAGTGAAATCTGGTTGCCAGGGAGATGGTGGTACAATGTAACCCTAGGTAATCAAGAGGCTGAGATCTGAGGATCATGGTCAAAAGTAGACTGAGCAGAAGATAGGAGTGACTTTTATTTCTAATCATCAAGCAAAAAAGCCAGAAGTGGAGATATGGCTAGAATAGAAGAGTGTTGGCTTTGAGGGAAAATGATGAAGGAAAGTGTTTAGGCCCTGAGGTCAAGTTTGATACTGGTGCATGTGTGCACATGCGCACACACAGAATGTGAAACACCTCCACTTCAAAGAGAGTGAGGTCTTTATGTTATGTCAGCTTCAGCCTATAAGGAGCCAGTGTGGTGAGGCCAACTAATCTGACACATCCTTCTCTCTGCTATCTAGACTTACCGGTTGGCTTTCAGGGTGATTCTGGTCTACTAAGTGTAGCATCATATTTCCTTCTTGTATTGCTGATGAGGAATGAGAATAACTCATGAGATTGGAAACAACAAGGAGACAATAAAACAATAAAAGAATTTTAGGGAAAAGTTCTGAGATTCATAGACATCCGGGAAACTGAGGCAGGAGGACTTGGCTCTGAAGCCAGCACAGAGAGGCTGGGATCCCAGCAACATCTTGATTTTAGCTCAGAGGCATGGGACGCCAGACATATCTGTCTGAAATCTATACATCTATATAGATATATGTATATATCTATGAATCTATCTATGTACTTATCTATGTGTCTATGAATCTATGTATGCATGCATACCTACCTATGTCTATTTATAATCTATCCATCCATTTATCTGCCTATCTAAATCCTATGGTTTCTTTTTTATTGAAAAAACTTTTACTTCTTCAACAAAAGTAGTTCCTAGTATAATTGACAGAAAGTAAATTTGTTGTTTAAACAAAGAAAAATAATCCCTAGAACTTAGTGAAAGTGTAATATATTTAATTCTAAATTCATTTTGAATATTTAAAACTTCAGTCTTCTCAAATAAAATCAGTATTATTAGAGTTTTCTCAGTTTTCGTTTCTTTTTTTAATTTTGGGGGTAATTTTGGGGTTACAGTTATATTTGCTATACTATATAGTAGATGCATTACTTCTCATACATTGAGAATCCTATGGGTTCTTGCTTCCCTCTCTCCCTCCTCCCCTTCTGCCTTGACTCCCTTCATTCTTTTCTTTCACCTTTATATCAATACTCTGTCTACCATCCATTTTGTCCCCTCCTTGGTTGTAGAGTATACATGTTCACATGTTGATGAATGTCATGGTCTCACTTGCAGAACTGAACCTAATGTGATGATAACACTCGCTCCTCTCTGGAATCACTTAATTCATTTCAGAAGGACTTACTTTTCAAATGAAGATTTACCTTCCTTTGGTAGCCTAATAGTTTTTGTGCCTACACCTAATTAACTTAGGCTGGATTTATGGTTTAAATTTTGTTGCTAAAATGTATTGTTTTTATATACTAGAACTTGCATAACCATGACTCACTCTTTCTTTTCTTTCTCTCTCTTTCCTTCCTTTTTCTTCTCTTCCTTCCTTCTTTTCCTTCCTTCTTTACTCCTTCCTTCCTTCCTTCCTTCCTTCCTTCCTTCCTTCCTTCCTTCCTTCCTTCCTTCCTATTTTCCTCCCTTTCTTCATTCCTACCCTTTCTTCCCTGCTTGCTTACTTGCTTGCTAATTTTGTCATTTTTTAAAACTGGGGCATATATATATATATTACTTATGCATCTTTATGGGATGGTGTTTAATAAGTTTGTGCATGAAAACAATGCATACTTTCCAGGTCAGGGTAATGATACTTCCATTATGTCTAACGTTAATGATTTCCATGGGCTGAGAACTTTCCAGTCCTTCTAGTTACTCTGAAAAATAATGCAGATGGATGCAAATTTAGTCTTGTAGGTGTCTTTGGGAGCATATGTGCTCATTTGTGGAGAAGGGGTGAGTCTTTGAAAGCGGAATGGCAGCCAAGCACTGGTGACTCATACCTGTAATTCTAGCTACTCAGGAGGCTGAGATCTGAGGCCCGAAATCCAGAATTGTCCAAAAAGGAACGTTTGTGTGATCCTTATCTCCAACTAACCAACAAAATGGTAGAAGTGAAGATGTGACTGGAGTGGTAAAGTATTAGTATTAAGAAAAATAGCTCAGGGACAGCACCCAGGGCCTGAGTTCAAGCCTCAGGACAGGAACCAAAAATAAAATAAATAAATGAAGAGAAGGGCAAAACCTTCAAATGCATAGATTTTCCATATTTGTAGATAATGTTGTACAATTTCCAAAGCAAGTGTATCAGTGGTCATTACCATCAGTGTATACAAACACTTTGGTTAGTTACTTCATACCTTTCCAGTTAGCCCTTTTCATTTTGCGTATACTCTGTTTATAGGGGTATTTTATTACAATATTTATTTATACTTTTTAAGGGACTGATGAATTTTGAATATCTTTTTGGATATTTTCTTTTTCAACATCTTACTATACTTTTTAATGTCATACTACATTAAAAAATACTTTCTTTTCTTTTGGAGACAGAGTTTCATTTACTTTGCCCAAGCTGGTCTTGAACTTGCAAACCCCCTGCCTCTGCCTCCTAAGTAGCTTGGATTATCAGCAGGGTCCACCCACTCGTCTAGTAAAAGTAACTCTTAGTGTTCAGCTTTCTGTATGTTAATGTGTGTCAACATGAACACTCATTCCATCATCAGGATTTAGGCATTCCTATCACGCTATAATAATCAAGTATCACCTAGATGTAACCATGGCATCTTCTCATTTCTAACCTCTGGAAAACCTTGATTTATTTTCTGTTGAGAGTTTTGTTGATTATTCTATTAGATAGAATACAGTGTGTGTGTGTGTGTGTGTGTGTGTGTGTGTGTGTGTGTGTGTGTGTGTGTGTGTGTGTGTTTCTGGCTGCATCTCGGATTTTCTTCGTCCTTAATCTCCAGCAATTTGAACACAGGCCATCTGTAACGTCTGCAGTGGAAATCTTTCACCATTGCTCAGCTTTTGTGTTCACTAAGTCTTTGTGCCTTAACTAAGTTTTGCAATGACCTATTATTTCTTAACCTCTGTTTTGTCTTCACCAAGGCACTTTAGTAAGACACTTCCCATTTCATTCCAACAGGCCCTGGAAATTTTCTTGCTCTTATTTTTAAAATTATTTTTTGCTAATTCTGGGGCTCAGACTGTGAGCCTGGGTGCTAGCAGTTCCTGAGTTCCTTTTGCTCACAACTGGCACTCTACTGCTGGGAGCCACAGGACACTTCTGGCTTTCTTGGTGATGAGCTGAAGGTAAGAATCTCACAGATTTTCCTGCGTGGCTGGCTTCGAACTGTAATCCTCAGATTTCAGTCTCCTGAGTAGCTAGGATTACAAGTATGAGCCATTGGCACCTGGTAAACTTCTACTCTTAAGCAAACAAAAATAACTGGAACATCTGTCCCGCCTCAGTCAGTTTCTTCAGTGGACCATGATAGGAAGCTGCTTTGTTCTTATAACTCCATGTTGCTCCTTCTCAGTCCAATCTTCTCACGTATCCAAATACCCTATATAAAAGGACTTGCCTCGCTGGGCCCTGGTGGCTCATGCCTATAATACTAGCTACTCAGGAGGCTGAGATCTGAGGAACGTGGTTCAAAGCCAGCTGGGGTTCAAAAGTCCCTGAGACTTTTATCTCCAAGTAACCACCAGAAAACCAGAAGTGGTAGAGTGCTAGACTTGAGCTAAAGAGTACAGTAACAGTGCCCGACCCTGTTAAAGAAGAAAATTTTTGTTTCTGTATGATTTTCAGGTATAACCAGTGCCTGAAATTAGAGTGTTTCCTGTTGCAATAGCTCTTCATTATCTTTATAAATTAATTTCTTTCTTCCCTAAATCTCAGCTGACTTTGATACTTTTGACAAGCCTTTGAATTTTTTTTTCCCTACCCTACCCTGTTTTTCAACCTTTGGAGCTCCTATGGCTTGAATATTACATCTTTTTGGTGTGTCTAGCTCTTTTGCTTTTATTATTGTCATCTTGAATAGGCCATCATTTTTTCCTAGGCCACTCTAAATTGAAATGCTCCTGTTTAATGCTTCCACTATACTGGAATGCTAAGGACATGCCACCATGCCAGCTTTGTTTGTTTAGGATGGGGCTTTAAGGACATTTCCCCCACCCCCATTGGCTGCAAACCATGATTATTGCAACCCCAGCCTCCTGAGTTGCTAGGATTACAGGCATGAGTCTACATGCCCATGCATGTTGAATAATTTCGGTCTTCAAATTTCCTGATTTCTCCTGATTATCTTTTTTTTTCCTACTGCTATTGAGGTCATCCTGTGAATTTTAAATTTTGCTGTTACATTTTTCAATGGTAAAATTTATATTTGTCTCATCTATTTTTCTCTGAAGATTTCCTATCACTCAATTAATTTCAGAAGTATTTATCTGCCCTGCTGGAGCATGGTTTTAACAGCGAATTATTAAATTTTTCATATATATACAATATGCATTAATAACACTAGACATATAATGAAATACAAATCCTTAATAGTAAATGTTTTTCTGCAGGGCACTGGTGGTTCACTCCTATAATCCTAACTACTCTGAAATAAATTGGACAGTGGCTCAAAGCCACTTGGGGAAGAGAAGTCTGTAAGACTCTTTCCAAAAAGTAGCTAGCATAAAAATCAAGGCTGGCCATGTGGCTCAGGAGATAGACTTGCAGCAGAGCAAGTACAAGACTATGTGTTCAAACCTTGGTGCTCACAAAAACAAAAGCAATTTGCCAATAATATACATATATGTATTTCATTGATTAGGGTACATTCCATGTATGTGTGAAAATGTCACAATGAAATTCCTCTGTCCTACTAATATATGCTAATAAACTTTTTTTTTTTTTTTTTTTTTGCCAGTCCTGGGCTTGAGCTCAGGGCCTAAGCACTGTCCTTGGGCTTTTTCAAGGCTAGAGCTCTACCACTTGAGCCTCAGCACCATTTCCGGCTTTTTTCTGTGTATGTGGTACCGACCAATTAACCCAGGTCTTCGTGCATGCTAGGCAAGCACGCTACCACTAGGCCAAACTCCTGGCCCGCTAATAAACATTTTTAAAAGTAAAAATTAAAATGTAAGTATACACAAGAGGATTCTAGGACCCTCAAAAACAGCAGAAAAACCACACAAAAATGATTTTTCTGTTTACACAATGCACATGAAACCTTCATGTACACCTTGTCTTTAAAAACTGAAAATCAGATTAACTTTTAATATTCAAACATAAAAGAAAGTTTCCTTGGCTTATTATCACCCATAGTGCTTACTAGTAAATTTCTGAAGCCTGGAAGGGAACAATGAGAATGTGTACCTCTTTGTCTAGAAATACTTCTACAGACACAAGGAACTACTCAGCATCAAAAATATAATGAAGTTAGTGTTTATAAACATCTTTTCACCCTTTTACAGTTTTTTTGATATACATAGGAACCCAGAAGGATCTAAAAAAAAAAATTAAGAAAACTCTGGCCTACATTTGAAAGACAACACAAATGATAGTGTCTGCTAATTGATATGCAAAATGGATCATATTTTAAATTCCTTTGCTATCTAGTTGTAAGTTTCTTTTTTTTTTTTTTTTTTTTTTTGCCAGTTCTGGGCTTGAGCTTAGGGCCTGAGCACTGTCCTTGGACTTTCTCAAGGCTAGAACTCTACCACTTGAGCCTCAGCACCACTTCTGGCTTTTTCTATATATGTGGTACCAAGGAATCGAACCCGGGTCTTCGTGCATGCTAGGCAAGCACTTTAACCACTAGGCCAAACTCCCAGCCCCAAGTTTCTTATTCTTAATAAGCTTTAGATACAATAACAATTAAACATATTCCTTAGCATCTTATCTAGTGGAGTCAATATTTTTCTATATTGTTGTTTTAGGGAAACTATAGAAAAATTGCTACAAGTCCTATTCTTATTTGAGGGGCCTTCTAAAATTAAAAAACACCATTTCACTGTGTGTGTGTGTGTGTGTGTGTGTGTGTGTGTGTGTGTACAATACTCATGAAAAGCTTATTTTTATTTGGAATTGCAACATGGGAGATCAAGTTTATTAACTATGTTACTATATCAGGATATTAAATACATTGTCACTTTTTTAGCTGGATATTATTTAGAACATCCAGCATTCTGATGTCTAAATGTGTACTTTCATAGCACTAGATCTGACATAATGGTAGTTTATTAATGGTAATGATGTCAGAACTGTTAGTTCCTTAAGACTATTTTAATTCAGAACAAGAATTGGGGACATACTCCCTTCCTAAGCAGCTTAAAGTGGACATAGCAATTATGATGGGTGACAGAATTCTCCACCTGGCAGTGGTGGTTGCCATGGTGATGACCATGTGGGCAAGAAGCACCATGACTCACAGTGCTTTCTCTGCTTGGTTTCATCATCTCTAAAGGGGAGAATGCGCATCTGGCTGTGCATTGCTTTTCCGGTCCCCTTTGTTATCTTCTGAGCTGTGTTGGGGGATGGAGTGGGGGGGGGGGAAGAGGAGGAAAAGACGGTGTGGGATTGTCTTATTAAAAACGATTTCTCCACATAAAAGGAGGAGTAATCTGTTTTGCTAAAACACAATCTGTAAGGAAACAAAGGAAATCTGATTTTATATCATGGAGACGGCGTGATTACTGAGATACAGCCACTGAGGCATGATTAATCCTCTGTTCTTGATGATAAAATCAAAACAAATGTGTTCTGCCTTAGGTGCCAGGCCATGCTTCTACCCCACAGCAATTGCACAGTGAAAGAAAAAGAAAATAGATTCTTTAAAAATACAATTTAGGAGCACTTGGATTCTCTAGCAGTGAATTATTATTTCTAAAAGGCCATTATTGGTTTGGAAAATATGTACACTTAATTTGAAGTTAAGATTCAATTTTTGGATTCTTCATCTGCCAGCTCCGAAGGCTTCAGAATATGATTCATTTTCTCGATGGCTTCACTGTCTCATATGTAACAGAAAAAATACATAGTAGTAAGACTGAATATAAAAATATGTGTGAAAATAAGCTAGATTACAGTTGTTCCCTTTTCTGAAGGAAGGCACTCTAAAACCCAACTGGATACTTGAAAGCACAAGATTTTTTTTTTTTTTTTTTTTTTGCCAGTCCTGGGCTTGAACTCAGGGCTTGAGCACTGTCCTTGGACTTTCTCAAGGCTAGAGCTCTACCACTTGAGCCTCAGCACCACTTCCAGCTTTTTCTATGTATGTGGTACCCAGGAATCAAACCCGGGTCTTCGTGCATGGTAGGCAAGCACTTTAACCACTAGGCCAAACTCCCGGCCCAACACAAGATATTCTTACACATGCTAGTCTTTCTTTCTGTATAGATTCACATCTATTACAAAGTTTAATTTATAAATTTGGCAATGCAGGCCAGGTACTTATGATGACTTACTTATGCAATCCTCTCTACTCAGGAGGCTGAGATATAGAGGATCTCAACAGAGGGCAAAAAATGTTTGCTGGACTCCATCTTCAATTAACCACCAAAAAGCTGGCCTGAAAGCATGGCTCAAGTGGTCAAGCATCAACCTAGCAACTCAGGAAACCCTGAGTTTAACAGTTGGAAATGCAAATAAATAAAAAAAAAAACTAGGCAAAGTAAGAGATTTACTATAAAGTGTAATAATAAATGTAATAATCATAACAATGTAATATAATAAAGGTTCTTTTATGTTTGTGTGTATATATGCATGTGTCCTGGTACTGGGGTTTGAGTTCAAGGCCTGGGAGCTGTCCCTTACTTTTTGCTCAAGGCTAACACTGTACCACTTGAGCTAAAGCCCCACTTTCAGCATTTTGGTGAATAATGGAAGATGGAATCATACTAATGTTCCTGCCCAAGCAACTCCTGAGTTGGTACCATTGCGGGCATAACCACAGGAAGCTGGTGTGATAAAAGTTATTTAAAACCTATGTATTATTTATTTCTGGAAAGTTCCCTCCTGTATAATGACAGGTACGTTCCTTCTGCTGACCAGATAGTCCCCTCTAGGGATTATCACAAGAGTTGGCAAATTATATTGGTGTGCCCCTCAGACACAGGCTGAACTGTCCTTCAACTCAAATTCGTCATCAAACTGGAAATGGTGCTATCTATTTACTTCTCAGGAGAAGAGCTCAAGTGAGGAAGAATTATTAACTTTCCCTTCTCAAAACCTCATATATCACAACAGAAAGTCAGGAATATCTGTAAAAATCATTAAAACTTGTTTTGCCGTGGTGATTTTTTTTTTTTTTTTGCCAGCCCTGGGCTTGAGCTCAGGGCCTGAGCCCTGTCCTTGGACTTTCTCAAGGCTAAATCTCTACCACTTGAGCCTCAGCACCACTTCTGGCTTTTTTCTATGTGTGTAGTACCAAGGAATCGAACCCGGGTCTTCGTGCATGCTAGGCAAGCACTCTACCACTAGGCCAAACTCCCGGCCCCGTGGTGATTTTTTTTTTTTCTTGATCAGTCATGGGGCTTGAACTCTGCTACGAGGAGCTGCCCCTGAGTTCTTTCAACTCAAGGCTAGAGCTCTACCATGTTGAGCCACAGTGCCACGTTTTCTGGTGGTTATTGGAGATAAGAGTCTCATGGATTTCCACGCCTAGCCTGGCTTTGAATCCTTGGATCTCAGCCTCCTGAGTAGCTAGGATAGCCACTGGCGCTATTTTCTAGAGGTAAACTAGAGATAAAAGTCTCAGTTCCTTTTGTGTCTTGGCTGGCTTTGAGCCCAGCTAGACTTTTTTTTCTAAACAATTCAACTGTCATTTGCATGGCTTTGGATTTATATTAGGTGTTCTATCTGACGGTGATTTAAAGAATAGTGGAGAATATACATGGCTTATAGGCAAACATTATATCATTTTGTGTAAGAAATGTAGCTGTCTGGGCTCCTATGGCAGATACTGAAACTCGCACCCTCAACCCCCACCTCTCCTGTGGATTCTAAAAGGAACTGTGATTTAAAATCTGAATTTTCAATGTGGTACCAGTGGCTCACATCTACAATCTTAGTTACTGAGGAGACTGAGATCTGAGGATCATGGTTTGAAGCCAGTCTAAGCAAAAAACTCTATGAGATTCTTATTTTCAATTAGCCACCAAAGAGCCAGACAAGATCTGGCTCAAGTGATAGAGTATTAACTTGGATTGAAAAAGTTTAGGGACAGCATCTAGACTCTATGTTTAAACCCCAATAGCAGCACTAGAAAAATAAATCCAATTTTCATTTGACAACTCAAATCTTATTGTTTGCAATCAGTAAAGGACAGTTAGTTCTCCTGAAGTGATAGGCTCACTTTGTTACTTCTTGAGGAAATGTCTGTAAAAATCAGAAGTTTGCTTAGCCAGATTGTCTGTTATGCTAGAAAGTACATATGCTGTTTTATGATAATTGTATTTCATCTCACAACTCAAATAATTGCATGTGTAATCACTTGTGCCTCTGTGCAGCAAATAAATCCTGCAGGCATTTCCCATCTCATTACCACTAACACTGGCGAGATGTGTACATACGACGACGACTGCATGAAGTGAGGGCCTTTTACTCTTTCATTAAGCAACACTGGCATCTATTTAAAGTGAGTGCAAGTCATCAGGGAATGTAATAGCCACTCATTTGTGTCCAAACCTCTGCAGGGGCACCCCATGCTGTGTCCGCCATTGTGACAAATATCAGTGAAATACAAAAAGCAAATGACACCACAGTCCTATCATTTTGAAGATAGTTTTAACTCCATCTGCTCTTTTAAAGGGTCTCATGCATCCTCTGGAGTCCTCAGACTACACTTTGAGAATTGCTCATTTTCTCTACTTTCTGAATATTACTCCTCTTACTATGTAACTAAACACACCTACTTACATAATAGTTATATTATCAGATAAAATTATTGAGCTCTAAGACACAAAATCATCATCTTAATCTAGGATCCATATTAAGATCCGATTAATAACCTTCAATGAGTTTTATAATACCTGAAATAATATTAATTTAAATATTAATAATACTTAATTTCCAATAAGCATGTACATAGACTGAGCTTGGTTAGTTAGCAATTGACTTTTTAGATTACTAATGAGGCTACAAAGGAAGCTGAGATCTGAGAATTCCAATTCAAAGTTAGCCTGGGCAAGAAAAATCCATGAGAGTCTTCTGTTTAATTAACCATCAAAATATAAGAAAAATGGGCTGGGTATATGGCTTAGTGTTAGAGTGCTTGCTTAGCACAGAAGAAGCCCTCGGTTCAATTCCTCAGTACCACATAAACAGAAAAGACCAGAATTGGCACTGTGGCTCAAGTGGTAGAGTGCTAACATTGAGTGAAAAAGCTAAAGAACAGTACCCCGGCCCTGAATTCAACCCCTAGTACCAACATACACACCTAGAACATCACAGGATTACTACAAAACATTATCAGAATTTATGTTATAACATGACAGAATAATTATAACTATATCAAGAACGTCAATCGATCGCAAACTTATCTATTTAAAGTAAACAAATATTACTGTTAAATACACCAAGATAAAGATTTTTATAACTTTTATGCCAATTTGGCAAATTAGATTTCAAAACATTTTTTCATATATTTTCATTGTAATTAATAGAAGGATTACATTATATTCACCAGCTAGAAGGTGTATTACTTCACATACATTGATACCCTTTCACATGTCTTGGTCCCCATTTCCCTCCCCCCATCCCCGCCCCTCATCTTGTTTTCCTCTCTTCCCTATCCGACTTCAAATAACCAAATAAGCATATATACAATATATCAGATAACCAGGTGAAATACTGTAACAATAGGAGATAACCAAGGGACAGCAAACAAGATGAGAGATAACATAGTACATTAAGGACAACACTCACTCATTATATGGCTTTTGTTTCTATATCCTGGAGGTCCTTTCATTTAGCGTCATTCTGTATGCCCTTATGTTAGATTTCAAAACATTTTTATCACTAATTCCTATTGCTCAAAGTTACTAAACAAAATATACGGGCTATAATTGCTACTATAACTTCATCTAAGGCTCTCAGAAAGAATTTGGATTGATGATCATTTTTATGTCAATGGCCTTATCTAGTTATATTGATAAGGGAAAATGCCCAGGCCATGAAAGTCCTAATATTGCTAATATTGACAAGCACACACACACACACACACTAAAAAAAAATGTGCTTTCTTCCATGTTTTGACTTAAACTGGTATTCCTGCTCTTATGAGTTAGACACATGAAATTCCGATTCTACTAGCTTCAGGTGTCTTCTCTGTTCTTGAGGCTGGTGGTCTGTCTGTCATTACATTGTGGGCATCCCATAAGGTCTCCTTATGGGTCATATATATTGAGTGCATTTCCACGTCCATGATAGCACACTGAGAAACATAGTAGCAAGACTGTTTGGTCTTATTTCAGAAAGCTGTGATGAAAATATCTTCTAAGAATTTGGTGGGTTCATCCTTCAGTCCATCTAAAACTGGTCTGTGCATGCTTTGAAGAAGTACATTTCTTTCTTTATTGCTAGAACTCAGAGTCTTGGTGTTGTCTCTTAACTATTTCCCCAAGGTTGGTACTCTATCATTTCCCACCTCTGGCCTTTTGGTGGTCAATTGTAGATAAGAATCTCTTGCACATTTATGTCTGAGCTGTTTTCAAGTTGTGATTGTCAGAACTGGGCCTCCTGTGTAACTAGGATTACAGACATAAGCCACTGGCTTCAGCTTATTGCTTTCCTATGAACACACAGTTGTTCCAGCACCATTTATTGAAAAGACTGTGCAGCTCTCTCTGGATCAATATGGACTGCTATCCTGTGAGATCTTGTTTCTATAGTGATTATTCGGACTACTCAATATCTCTCTGCCCACATATCACAGACTCTTAATTTCTTTAAACTTAAGGCACATTTTTATGTTTTTGAGTATTTATGTATTTAAGTATTATATATTAACAATTATTATTTGATATGTATTATGTATTTAGCAAGTCTTTGGTTGTTCATATTAAGCATATCTTTGGAAGTGGAGGCATGGCTCTAATGATAGAGCACCAGACGAGCAAAAAAAAAAAAAGCCAACCAATAGTTTGAGATCCTGAGTGCTGGTGCAGAAGAAAGAAAAGATCTTTTTGAAATATCTAGTATTTCTGAGCCTCTGTTTTCTTCCTATTTAATTTCTTTTGCTATTTCTCAGTAAGACCCCAAAGGAAAATACTCAAACTCTCATGCAAGCTTTTTTGTTGTTATTGTTTCCCTCATTCGTCATAATCAGTAGAAACCTTGGGATCTCCTAGCAGAGATTTGCAATAGAGCAAAACCTTGATACAAAAGGCCATATAGTAGGACACTAATTGAAAGGACCTCTAGGATATAGAAACAAAAGCCATATAATGAATGATTGTTGTCCTTAAGGTACTATGTTATCTCTCAGCTCTTTTGCTGTCCCTTGGTTATCTCATATTGTTACAGTATCTCACTTTGTTACCTGATATATTGGATATATTTGTATTTGGTTATTTGAAATTGGATAGGGAAGGGGGAAAACAAGATGAGGGGCGGGGGTAGGGGGGAGGGAAATGGGGACTAAGACATGTGAAAGGGTATCAATGTATGTGAATTAATGCACCTTCTATCTGGCAAATAACATGTAACCCTTCTATTAATTACATAAAAAATAACCTGGAAAAAAAAGAATTCTTGGTAATAACCATATGATTCATGTTTCTCTATTACCAACACTATTTCTGCTGTCCCCTTTAGTCTTTCTCTAAATACTGTTCCCTCTGAATGTGATATCGTCTAGAGGTTTTTCGGTTCTTTTTCTCCATCTGACAAAGAGTTGACGTAAAGGACACAGGAAGAGAAGGGAAGAAGTTGAGAGGTTTATTATAAGAACCAAATTAGTTGAAAGAGAAAGTAAGGAACCCCTCTAGAAAGGAGTTCCCAGTAGGTAGAGAATTACGGGACAGGAAAAGAGGGAGTAGATTGAAAGCAAAAATAAGACATCAGGGTAAACTGAGGAAAAGCCTCTTAGCTGGATATCCAACTGGGAAGGCCATCTTATGCTATATGAGGTTTTTCCACCTGCTTCCTGGGAAGGAGGGGAGGGGAAGAAAAGGAAAAGGGGGAGGGAGAGAAGGGAGTGGAGGGCAGATAGAAGGGAAGAAGAGGAAGAATATTAAAAAAGTATAGACTTGAAAGGGTAAGAGCAGAAGTGTGGCCAGGTAATCGGTAGCTCCCTTTGTAGATTCATGGAGATTCCTCTTTTATAGTTTTTCTTTTTTTTCTTTTTGGCAAGGCTCAACTACTCTTGCATCTGACTGAGTCATACACCCCCTCACCCCAAGGGGAGGAGCTGCCTGTCCAATGTGTGGGAGTATTCCAGAGTCATCAAGGATTTTGATTTCTCAGAGCTGTTATCTCAAATTTCCCAGAGGTGCATCTATAGGCTCCCCCAGTAGTCTCTGCTTTTCTAAGGTCTTTTGGAAGTGGAGAAGGTGCAGGTTCCACGAGCCATCTCTGCTTTCCCAGGGTCACCAGGAAGAGGAGAGGGTGTCACCTCTCACAGAATACCATCTCTCCTTCAAATGGCTGACATCTGTGACAGATGTCTCCTCTCGAAGCCTACAAGAATGGCTGGACATTTGTTCTAAGCTGCAAATGTCAATTAGCAGGTACTGTAGGAACACAAACTTGAAATAAAGCCCAGCAGACTTTCTCAAGTCATTGACTCGATATCAGCTTACAAAGGAAGGCTTTGATTGGGACTCAATGCTGCGTTCTTATTATGGGCTAGAATTATGCGACTGAGCTTCCTATTCCAAAAGAAACGAAAGTACTCTTCTGTATACCGTGCTCAAATTGGACTGATGGGCTGTGTGTGTGTGTGTGTGTGTGTGTGTGTGTGTGTGTGTGTGTGCCATTTCTGGGGCTTGAACACGGGGGCTGAGTATTGTCCCTTTGCTTTTTCCTGCTCAAGTTCGGTGCTTTTCCATTTCAGTCACAGCTCCACTTCTAGACTTTTGGTGGTTAACTAGACACATAAGAGTCTTATAGACTTTCCTGCCAGGGTTGGCTTGGAACCTTGATTCTGATCCTCAGATCTCAGCCAACGGAGTCCCTAAGATGACATAAATGAGCTGCCAGCAGCCAGCTGTACTGAGAGTTTTCTTTATTTATTTTATTCAAAATGTGCAAGGTACCTTAACCAACAGGACCAGTAGGATATTACCATATTTCTCAACATTATTTTTTCCGTTGTGATTCGGTACTGTAAAAAGTATATTTTTAATAGCATATGGTGATTTAAAAACAAAAACAAAAACACAAAACCCTTTGGCCACACTTTTCCTGACTATTCAAGGAGGTCATTTGCCTAAATTGCAATTGCTCAAGTGAATCATCTGGTATTTACAAGTCTTGTTCATGCTTCCTCTTATAAGATAGACAATAAAAAAGGACTTTCCAGAGGGAACCTGAATCAACCCTATTTAAGTTTGCTTTAGTTAGGCATCTAGGACATTATGCTTTATGAAGCAACATCAAGGATTTAGTGATTTTGTTTACATTCATTATACTAGTTTTTACAGTGATAAAGACTTCAGAGTCAAAGACAGTTTATTCTTTGGATAGTTAATAATATTTTTACTTTTCCTACTCCTATTCAGAACCACAAAAGCTCTATTCAGAGAGAAAAGAATAAACACATTGTTTAGAGAAGAAAATAGAAAGTACCAGATGACAGAGACAGAATACACTCATAAACCCAATTTTCTTTTGAGCAAATGTACATTTTCTTTGTGTGTTATAAACAAGAAATATTTCCTTAACACGTGTACAGACTGTACATATGATGAATTTATTTAAATGGGTCAGAGCTGCTGGTCAAAATTGCTTTACTTTGGACAATGCATAGACATTTGAAGCTTCTGGAAAACTACAGGAGATCCAACAAGATCACAATGCAAAGCAAAAATAAATTTTCTTGGCTGAGCTGACATTTACAAAAGATTTCCCTTATGGCGGCAAAAGAAATTGACTGAGCCCTGTGCCAAAAATCCAGAGCTGGTGCCTTGGCTACTTGCTATTTTTTCCTCCTAAATTCTCCACTATCTTGCGTTTTTTTGTTTTTGTTTACTCGTTTGTAAATTTAAAAGAAAATCTAGAAACAATCATAATGGTTGAGGCTTATTGGGAACTAGGTATATGTGTTTGAGGACAGAAGAAAATAATATTTCCTATGGTAGTCTTAAATATAGTATCCAGGATATGATAAAATAAACATGAGTTCCTAGTGTACAGCTTAGCCTTTTCTTTCAAAAAAGAAGAGAATAAATATCAATGCTGTTAAAAATAAGCCCACTCTAATATTCTGAGAATAATGAGGTCTCTCTCTCCCTGTTATATTTTATGACTTTTGTTTTACTTTATTCAAAAAGACAAATAGCTTGGAACTGTCAGCTCACACTTATAATCCTAGCTACTGAGGAAGCTGAATTCTGAGGATTCATGGCTTAAAGCCAGCCTGGGCTGGGAGGTCTGTGAGACTTTCATTCCTAAATAACCACCCAAACCCCAGATGTGGAGTTATAGCTTAAGTAGCAGGGTGCTAGTTTGAACCAAAAAAGAGCTCAGAGCTAGTAGCCAGGTCCTGGGATTGGCACAATGACACAAAGAAAAAGAAAAAGATATACATATTCAGCTCCTGGTGGCTCATATCTGTAAACCTAGCTACTCAGGAGACTGAGATTGGTTCAAGGTTCAAAGCCAGCCTGGGCAAAAAGTCCTTGAGACTCTTTGGCTGACATTGATGCTTCTGATTTTCCTGTCTCTACCCACTTAAGAAGAATTGGCAACTTCTGCTCATTTCAAAGTAGAAGGCAGCTATAGATAGCTTCCTTTTCTGTCTCTCTTTCCTTGTGTAATTGAACTGGTGGATCATGTCTGTAATTCTAGCTACTTGGGAGGCTAAAATCTACAGTATCAAGGTTTACAGTCAGATGAAAGAAACACCTATGAATCTCCAGGCCTAATGAACCATCAAAATGTCAGACTGGATGCACAGCTCACGTAGTAGAACACCAGACTTGATTGAGAAAGTTGTGCTGAGAGCAAGAGACCCTGAATTCCTCCCCAGTGCCAGCAATAAAAACAGCCAGGCATTGGTGGCTCATGCCTGTAATCTTAGCTATTCAGGAGGCTGAGATCTGATGATTATGGTTAAAAGCCAGCTAGGGGAGGAAAGGCCATGGGACTCGTTAGCTCCAAATAACCATCAGAAAACTGGAAGTGGAGCTGTGGTTCAAAATGGGAGAGCTCCAGCCTTGAGCAGAAAAGCTGAGGGACACCATACAGGCCCTGAGGCTAAGTCCCATGACCAATAACAACAACAAAAACAAAAAACACAACCCAGGAAATTATGGGAGGGAAAACTAGCTGCTGTTACTTTTATGTTTTCTATTTCTTGGTTTTAATGTTTGAACCTAGGATGTTAATGCTTCTTAAAGATAGGTTTCTCAATCTTCTCATCTAGCTATTCTGCCTTAGATGACAAAGCAGATTAGAAGATACTGGGAGAGCTTGGTTGTACCTTGGTGCCAGAAAGAGAGACGAAAAAGCATAGAAAGCTAATGAGTTAATCAACAGAACTCTTGGTACTTCATTATCAAATACAAAACTCAGTGTCTAGTTCAAAGCACAGTCAAAAATAGGCATCTCCCATGTAGTGTTGGGTAGATGGTATAATTGATACCAACCGAAGGGTAAAATATAGTATATCATAAAACTTTTGTCACAAGATCCCTTGCCATGAATTTCTTAAAAGTGTTTCAACATTTTAAAGACTCCAAGTCAGAGTCTTGGCAGTCCATGGTTTCTGGTATTATTAACTTGTCTGCTTGAAGCCAAGTGAACTACTCCAGGGGAAAAGAAAAAAGAAAAGCTTTATTTTGTGGAAATGAAAAAAAAATGCAAAATCAGATAGAATCACTTCTAATAACAAAGTGCTAAGGTGCAATATCGTTTCACACTTTCCCTAAATTGCCTCTGAAAAGGCATTGTGAAGTTTCTTCGTGCTGGGTTTCCTTTTGTGTCTCCAAATAGATTAGTGTAGGGAGGGGGGGTAGATATCACCACATTGCTGTCACTGTTAATTAGTGTCTGAAATGCTGCTTCCTGCCCCAGGCTCTGGCCATACCCTGCCAAGCCCAATAGGGGACAAGCAGAAAAACAGTATTTACAACCCAGCCTGGCCCCTGCTCATGTTCTTTTCTGATTCAACAAAGAACTCATCATGTTCTCCTGGTAGGAGTGAAGTCATTTTGTATACAGTGAGATTTTCACCTAAGCTAATCTTGGAATGAGAGTCCTCAGTTGGACAGAAAATTTGATCAGAGGGGGACTCAAACACCTCACAAGGGAATTATCTTGCAACATAAATCAGAAGCAGTGAAAGAATCCCACTGGCTTATCTTTATGAATCTATTTTAAGTTTGTGTCATCACACACACTCTATTATTATTGCTTTCCTTTTCCTGAAATTCTGGGTTGCTTCTTATGAGAGAAAAGAAAAATCATTTTCTGTAGAAATCAGCACAGACATGGTCTGAGGCTTTGTAGATAGCTTTCTAAATGTATGGTTATAAATATGGACATTGATTCCAAGGACAATTGTAGATTTAGACACATACTAATATGCAGTGTAGGACTGTATTTGTATAATATTGTCTTCGGTCCATTCTTCCTTCTCTTGCCAGTAAGATTCATCTCCTTGAGGAAATGGGGCTTGACATCTACTGAGGTTGGTTATACTCACCTGTCCAAAGCGTAGGAAACAAGAATCGAGCAAAAATGAGACTTTTATAAGGGTTTTGTACTTCCTCCAGAAGTCACACAACAAGGAATTTAGTACCTAATGCATTTATCTTCCCCCCTCATTTGAGTACTGTGGAGCATACAATCTTCCCAGATGTCACCTAAGTTTTATTATTTTCCATTGGGTAATTTTAAAATAGGTGCTGTTTGGCGTTTAAGCATAGTACTTGCTTCCATTTCTCTTTGTTCTCATATGGAGGGAAGGCTTCCTTGGGTATGTGCTTTCTGGCAGGTACACAATGTTTTGCTAATTTTTCTCATTTTATTCCAGTCCTTTCCCTCCCTCCTGGCATTTGGCTCTCTCCACCCTTCCGATGTCCTGTTGCCTACTCTGTGGATTTTCCAAGTTCATAATCTTTATTATTGTCATGTTAATGAGCTGTTATAACATTATGTGAGCAACTGTTCACTCAGGCTCAGATGTCTTGTCTTAAAAATGGACCCCCACTGGTTTGATATTCCATAAACCTTAGGCAGGACAGTCCAAGATAGAGGGGCAAAAGTATTTATAGCTGTCTTCCAGCCAAGTCTGGGAGAGCTGAGAGGCCCAGCCATAAGAAGAAGGCAGCTGGGGAGATGAAAATGAGAAGTGGGAGGAGTCAGACAGGGTGGAGGGGAGAGGCAGAGGCTCTATCCCTTATTGTTGACGAGACAGGAACTCCCCCTTCCTAAAGTTCACTATTTCTGAGGTGATAATCCTCCACCCTCATTTAAAGCGATTATCCAACACCCACTGTGTGTGTATGTGTGTTGGGGAAGTGAACTTAGGGTCTTTCCTCTCGCTTGGCTCTTGCACGCAAGGCAGGCATTCTTTACCATTTGGGTCATAGCTTCACGTCTGGCTTTTTGCTGGTTAATTGAAGATAAGATTCTCATGGTCTTTTTTTTTTTTTTTTTTGGCCTGGGATGGCTTTGAACTGTGATCCTCAGATCTCAACTTCCTGAGTAGCTAGGAATATAGACCTGAGCCATAGGCTTCTAATTTGTCTAGGCTCTTTAAAAAGGAAGAGATTCTATCTATCTATCTATCTATCTATCTATCTATCTATCTATCTATCTATTATCTATCTATCTTGATCATGGAGCTTGAACTCAGCCTGGGCGCTGTCCCTGAGCTCTTCAGCTTAAGGCTACCACCCTACCCTTGAGCCAAGCCACACTTCCTGTTTTCTAGAGGTTAATTGGAGATAGAGTCTCAGGTCCTTTTGTGCCTGGGCTGGCTTTGAACCTTGATCCACAGATCTCAGCCTCCTGAGCAGCTAGGATTACAGGCATGAGCCACTGTGCCTGGCTAAAGAGATAATATTTGTACATGTGTACAGTATGGTAATTTAATACTCATACAGAGTCTGATCACATCAGAAAAAGAAGCATTACTGTCTCTTTAAATACTGTTATTTCTATATGTCAAAGCTTCTGTATTCTTTTATTTCTTACTTTGAAATATAGCAATATAGATTGTAGAAGAGAGTAGTTCCTCTTCTATATACTGGAAAATCCTGTTTCCTTCTATCTATTCCCCCTTTTGGTGCCTCTTATCTAATCTCTTCTGTCTTCCTACTCTTGCAGTCTCTAGTAACCACTCTTCCATTCCATTCCTCTATGAGATCAACTACTGCAATAAGTGACAACATGAAGTATCTATCTGTCTTTGTGTGTCTGGCTTCTAGCATTGAACATGTTGTAGAGGTCTTTTCATTGTATTGTTTAGAGCAGCAGGATTTCCATTCTTCATGACTGAAAAAATTCAGTTGTTTGGATATATTTTTTCCATCTATCCATCCATCCATCCATCCATCCATCCATCCATCCATCCTCCCATCCCCTCATCCATCCAAATGGGCTCTTAGGTTGATTCTATAGCTTAGCCATTGCAAACAATGCTGAATGGCAGGTTAGCTACAAGGAAAGAACACTGAAACCAATCTCCTCTCCTAGTCATGCCTTAAGAAACACCCATAGCCATTTCTCCTTGGGGTTAGCTTGTGGTTAGGACTTCTATATAAAGAAATATGATGAGGGCCAGGAGTTTGGCCTAGTGGTAGTGTTTGCCTAGCATGCACAAAGACCTGGGTTCAATTCCTCGGTACCATATACATAGAAAATAAGCCGAAAGTGGTGCTGTGGCTCAAGTGGTAAAGCTCTAGCCTTGAGAAAGGCTCTAGGACAATGCTCAGGCCTTGAGGTCAAGCCCAGGCCTGGCAAAAAAAAAAAAAATGATGAAAGGCAGAGAAAAAACATACAGGCAGCCACAGGAAGACAACATTTCAGTACATGTACACTGTCCTCCAGGATACAGACATTGGCCTTAGGTAAAATAGGGAAAATTGGGGGAGGAAGTGAAGCAGGCATGCATAGTTAAAAGGGTCCAGGTTATGGAGGTGTAGTCTGGTTGACAAGTTGCTTAGTCTTCATCCTTAAAAGAGTTCTTGAGAAATGGTTACTAATTTATTTCAGAATAGAAACAAGGTGGTTTCCTGAGGTCTGGACTATTTTTAAGATAAAAAAGATATTCCCTGTTTTTCAGTCAGTTTGCCTTCCGCATAGAATCCTTACTACCCAATTTTCTCTTTTCTACTGTAAATGAGGTACAAAGGGACTGCAGCAGACAATAGCTCAGATCAAAGGGTACAGATATCAACTTGGTAACTTTTAATTAATTCACAGAACCTAGCAAGACATCTACCAATTTTAAAATTAGGTTATTTGGGGTTGTTGTTTCTGCTGAGCTTGGTAACACACACACACACATACATTTTACAAAGTTTTCGTGAGTATCTTGTCTCTCTAGTTTCTATCTTTGGGTGGTTAATAATTACTAGAATTATATATCTGCCCATGATAAGTGACTATTTGCTATTTGGTAGGCCCAAGCCTAAGTGCTTGATATGTAGGATTAGTTAAATTCTAACATTTAATTCATTCCCTTTTCAGAAAAATTACTCATGCAAGAGGTGGTGATTCAAATGTAGGTCAGTAGGTGCCAGAGCTCACAACTTTGAATTTTCCATTGAGAAGGTCTAGTACTGTCAACTGTGGGGTGAGAGACAGGTAGTCCCTACAGGAAAGGAGAACGAGGCATCAAGCAACTCTCTGGTCCCTATACATCTCCCTCTCTTTCTTCGTTGGCATTACTAAGACCAAGTAAGTATCCGAGTGGTTGTGATTGGTTTTCAAAGGACTTCCTAGGTCACAAAATGTACTTGGAAATCTTCTTATTTATTTGATCTTGAAAGTACAAAATTTTGGATCCATAAGCCAACTACAGATCTTTTCACACAAAACTGGCACTGAGTATTTATTGCTTTTCACAATGATAGGTTTACTGTCTCCTATATGTTTGATATTGCTGGGTATTGACGTAAAGAAGTAACTCCTCCAACATTCATGGCATGCTGCAAATGTTCTCTTCTCGGTGATGTTTCCCATATAACCCACATGCACAGAGCCTACCATGTCCAGATAGAGAGGAACGAGAAGCCCCTTGTGGGTGACAGTTGTTAACTGAAATGACTTGCAATTTTCATTTTGAAGTCTCTGGGCACCTTTTTGAAATCTGAAAGTCAGAACTTAGTTTTACCAGATGGTTAGATTACTGGTTCTGCTATGCAGACCTAGAAATTTTCTTTAATCATTATGAATTCTGCAGCCACAAAATAAAGATTGTAGGGGTTATTCACATTGTGCAGCTGAAGAGTGACATCTACATGCAATAAGTAGGGCCTGGCCTGTTCCTGCAATCTTTTCATTTGTCTTCTCTTCCTGTACCTACATACCATACACCACAAAACTTAGCAAAAATAGAGACCAATTAAATTCACAGTTTATAAAGAGCTGTGAAGCCCAAGATCTTGGAGCACGTCTGTGGCTGACATATGGTGATAACCTATTTTTGAGTGTAAAATGAAATATATTTTATAATACTGACATAATAATGTCATTATATTGCATATGTGTTATATATCATATAATATAGTATATATTACATTACATACTATATAATATTATCTATAGCATATAAAATGATTTATGGCGGGGCCAGGAGTTTGGCCTAGTGGTAGAGTGCTTGCCTAGCATGCATGAAGACCCGGGTTCGATTCCTTGGTACCACATACATAGCAAAAAGCCGGAAGTGGTGCTGAGGCTCAAGTGGTAGAGTGCTAGCCTTGAGAAAGTCCAAGGACAGTGCTCAAGTCCTGAGCCCAAGGCCAGGACTGGCAAAAAAAAATGATTTATGGCATATATACTATATGATATATATATCATGTATTATTAATATAATATCATACATGATACTGTATATTGTATTACATATTATATGTTTATATAATAGGTATTGTATATTAACATCCATTAGCTGAACAAACAGAGCTCATTGTGACATTTCCAAGCATGTCAACAATGTGTACTCACCAACTTCACCTATTCTGTCACTCTCCCAGCATGTCATCCGGTTTCAATGTAGTATATGGGAAGGAAGGAAGGAGGGCCATGTTAACTACAGTAAGCTGTCTTCGATGGAGCAATCTGAGAGGTAAGAGTGGGAGGGAGGATAGTAGATGACATGCTTCTAAGGCCTTCTATGCTTCCACTATTTTTTAAAATTTTTTAATTTATTTTTAATTTTTACATTATTATCTTTAAGGAGTTGCACAACGGATTCGCCATTTAATAAAGCAGTTTACAAATACAGTATATCGTGATTTATGTCGCTTCCACTATTTTTTAAGTTAGGATACAATAGGTATATAAGAGGGTTTAATTGTGACATTTCTACATACAATATAACACAATTAATTCACCCCCTTTATCACTTTCCCTTACCAAATTTTCCCTTTTTAAAATAATTTCAGCATTAATGTCATTGTTTTATTTCCATACATGAAAATCTACTTTGATCCCTTTATCATTATTTACCCTCTTTTTTAGCCCTCTACTCTCTCCCACGCTCCCCAAGAGATTGTTTTACTTTCTTGCCATTCTTTTTTTATTGTAATTAATAGAAGGGCTACATTATATTTGCCATATTGAAGATGCATTACTTCACAATCATTGCTACCCCTTCTCATGTTTTTGTCCCAATTTCTCTCCCCCACCCCCTCCCCATTATTTTCTTTTTTAGTGTCTATTAATTGTACAAAGAGGTTTCAAACATGGGATTTCAAGCTGGCGTATATTATACTTTGCTTAGCGTTACTGTTGTTACATCTTTTCTTATAAGTTTATTGATCAAGAGGTTTTCTCTCATGATGTGTCTTAGCTTTTTCATTCAAAGTTGGTGCGCTACTGAAACATGGATACTGAGTCTAAGCAATATCACCTCGTCCTCACTGCCATCCTGGTCCCTTGATGGGTGGTGGGGGCTTTGCACCAAGTTCTGGAAAGCCTATAGGTGTGAAATAGGCCAATCTTTGAATTTGTTTAACCTCAGGAAAGTTCTGCTCCTTGACTGTTCCCCTAGAGAGGTAGTTTGCTTTGCACATGTATAGCACTTTTGTTAGATTTAGCTCCCCACTCCGTACAGTTTTGGCCTTTATAAGCTACATGCAGGGCTGCAGGTCTTTGAGACGGGAGTCCACTTGAAATCACCAGCTTGCTCACAATGACTCTCAATTCGGCCTCTCAAAAGGTGGTTTCTCTGTATCTAGCTGACTGAATTCCTGTATAACATTTCAAGGCCCCAGTGGGATCCCAGGGCCAACGTGGCACTTCAGTTTCTTGAAGCCACAGTGACAAATGGCCTTGGCAACTAGGTTGCCAGAAGATAGGAGACTCCATAGGACAGGTGACATCTGAGACTTTTCTCAGAGCCCAATGGTTCTTCTGTCACTCTGACAGCCAGGTCTGTGGATGACCGATGTGCCACTAAAATCTTTTTGAAGTCAAGATTTTTGGAGTCACTCAGGAATCTTACAGAGGTCTGTTTTTCTTTGTCCTGTCTTCTGTTTGTTTGTTTGTTTGTTTGTTTCTGTTTCTTGGGGGATGGATCAATTTAGACTGTTGGGGTAAGGGAGCAGATGGCTCAAGGACTCTCATCAGGCTCTCAAGGTTAGTGATGACAACAGAGGGTTTGGGGGTTACTGTTGAGGGAGGAGTTCAGTATTGATCAGGTCTCTCTGCAGGCTTTTAGGCTGTGAGGACAGCTGAGAGTTTGGTTACTGTTGAGGTAGAGGGTCAACATTGATCTGGCCTCTCAACAAGCTTTCATTTCTGTGTTTCTGTCTTGGTTTTGTTTCATTCTCTTTTAAGAATCAGTACCAGTTTATAATATAGCTCCTTGTTTTCTGTGTCATTGTTCTTTTAGGTATGTAAAGTGCCCTAGTCTAAGAATAGGTGAAAGACAGAGTAAGGCCATGTCGTGGGCTAAGGGTTTAGCTTCAAGTGGCCCCCATCCTTCCACTAAACTTACTCCTCCTCCTCTACCTAAAATATTCAAAGGTCAATTCATGTGCTCATGTGCCTTACCTGCAATGTCTGCCTAAACATCTAGATGTCGGTTATCTGTAAGAGATTCAGTTTGTTGGCAAAATTATTTGTTTTTAAGTTTTTCTAATACTATGAGGTTATATAGTGCTATGAGCAAAAGAATCTATTGCCACTGGAATTCTGGAAAACTTATGGGCCCACATTCATTTTTTGCATGCTTTAAGACCTTTGTATACAAGTGTGTGTGTGTGTGTGTGTGTGTGTGTTGAATGTTCAAAATAATTAGATATTTTGATACAAAAAACCTCAGCATGGTATGAACAAATGGGTGGGTTCGAACTTATACTGCAGGGGAAAAAAAAGGCAGAACATTTAAACTTAAAATGCAAGAAGGTTATCAGATTTGGGTATTACCAAATGTTTCAAAGAATTATTGCATTGTATTAAAAAGGAACCTTATCTAAAAGGTTTTCTAAGGGTTTTTTTTTTAATACAAATTAAAGCAATAGAAATATAAAGCAAAAAGGAAAGGGCAGTAAAAAAAAAAAGAAAGCACTGGAAAGGGAAATAAAAATGTGTTCCTGGATAAATGGAATTAGGGAAGTAAAAAACTGTCCTAAATGTTTATTCAAAGTGGAGAAAGGGAACAACAATTCAGACTACTAAATAATGCTATTTTTTCCATCGCATGTCTGATCCTCAAGAATGTACGCTGCCTTATACACATTTTCCTGCATTCTCTTTTGTAATCACAAATGTTTAACTTAGTAACAGTGGTTTTAATTAGTCTTAAAGTATATTAATTAAAAATTAAGAGAATATGATTGCTTGATCAGTTGCTGTTTCAAAACTCAATGGTAGGCAGTTTTGATCTACAGCAATTATAGGCAGGTCCACAGATGTACAGATGACTCCTACAAGTTTGTCTTATTTAACTTTGACTCTTAATAAGTTCTAGGTTAGCCCTACATAAAACTATTTCTATTGCTCTCCTCATTGCTTCAATTGGAAATAAAGGGACTATTAGGCAAAGATTCATTTGATCTGTTCTTCGCCTCCCCTCCAAAGGTGGAATTCAGACAACTGGTACATATCATCCGAGCAACGAGCAAAAATGCCAATAGATCAGGCACTGGTGGCTGGCTTATGGCTGTAGTTCTGGATACTCAGGAGGCTGATATCTGAGGATTGTGGTTCAAAGCAAGTGTTGGAAATAAAAACAATATATATGCAATGATAATCTATTTAACAATTATTAACCCTCCATCTTTTTTAAAAAAAATCTGTCTCCTTGTTCTCTCATCGTAAATAATCTCACGGGTAGAATCAAGCATATGTGTATGTAAGAAACATTTCAAATGTCAGAATGACTTCTAAAGGCCACCACAAGTAGCACAATTATTCTCTACAACGAAAATGTGTTTTTAGATATACTGAAAAACAGACACCCATTTCTGGTGGTTAATTGGGGATAAGAGTCCCACAGGCTTTCCTGCCCAGACTGACTTTGAACCTCAACCCTCAGATCTCAGCCTCCTGAGTAGCGAGGATTCTGAGCCCCTGTGGCGTGGCCAGTTACAGTTTTAACAGCATATGATACGTTAAGTTGTATTTATTGTTAGATTGCCAAAGTAGCATAAAAAATGTAAAAAGGCATAGTTGTTAATGTGTCTTTTTTATTTATTTTATTCTAAATAAGCATATGAAAGTCCTAGGATAAGGAAGGCATGAGACAGGGTTCTGTTTGTTCCTCTGCTTTTGACATTTTAATCTTTCCAAACATTTGCAGGCTATGTAGAAAAAAAAAAACAATTCCCTTTTATAATGCTAGAATAGGAAAAAAAATCTCACAAAAATAATCTCAGTATAATGGCTATTTGTTCATAGAAAGTAAACAGAGATATATTCAAGTAACTATTGAACTAAGAAAACAGATAAGGTTTGATACACTGAATGCTTTGCCCATAGCTTTGATGTTAGATAGAGAAAAGCAAGCAGGCAACACAGTGAATTCTATTTGGTATCCAATGATACATTCAGCAGTTTAAAAAAAAATTGACTGGAGTTGGGAACAGTGGTAAACTCTGGTAATCTCAGCTACTCTGGAGGTAAAAGCAGAAGAATCTCAACGTCAAGGTCAGCCCAGGAAAAGTTAGCACTTTTCTTGCCTCAGAAATGAAATAGAACAAAAAGACTGTGGGAAGAACTCAAATGGTCCTAAACTTGTTTAGAAAGTGCTAGGCCCTGAATTTAGTCTCTATTAGTATTCCTCGAATGGAGGGGGTGGGTAGGTGATAATGTATGCAAGGCATACATTTATTCTGAATAATGCAAATTTTTAATCTTGAATGAGTACTCAAATGTTTATTGAACTGGGTACCAATGGTTCACACCTATAATCCTACTTACTCTGAAGGTTGAGATCTGAGGATTCTTGTTTAAAGCCAGCCCAGGCAGACAAATCTGAGAGTCTCTTATTTCTAATTAAGCATAAAGAACCCAGAAGTGATAGTAACTTATCAACCTTGATTGTGCCAGCATAAAATGAGAAACAAATAAAAACAAAATGTTTACTGACTCTGAACTATTTTTCTAATATCAGTTATTGTCTTTTATATGTAAAAAGGTTTTTGGCAAAAGTTCTGAAAGGACAGATTTTTTTCCCCTGGGTTTTCTGACTGGGCACAAATGCAATATTTTTTGAAATTCTGGAAACTTAGTAAAAGTTATTTACAAAATAGTCTATTGAATTTATTCAAAAGCCTTTTGTATTTGTGAATTGTAGTGCTTAATGTGTTTAACTTGTCAGGGAAAAGTTGGAGTGTGGCTGTTAGAAGAATACTAGCCAATGAACAAAACTATTGAATACGGACTTTGGGTCCTTGTCTCATCTTGGATTAAAAAAAAGTTTTTTAAAGAAAAATAAATATTCCAACATTTGCTCAGATTTGTTACCCCCTTCCATGTTTCTTTCCAACTTTCCCTACCCCCAAATTGTAAAGTTCATTTCTAACATACTGTGTTATATGACTGTTGCCTGGTTCACCTCTTGCCCTTTGTCTCACCACAGAAATATTTTTAAAATCTTATGCCATTTGGTTTAATGTAGCTCAGAGAGACCAAGGAAACAGAATCTGGTTGGTACACAACCAGAAGAAATGGATCTACAAGATTGTTTAACTACAACATGGGCTTGTCAGAGTGAGAATCTTCCTGCTGAAAAGTCCATAATCAGACTTGGGATTTTTCCATCAGAGCCATGATGATGCAAACCAGAAGCCTCTGGGCCTGTTCTCCCTGAAATCCACAGAACTCTGGCTTCTCAGGCTGATTTTACTGGCAGATCTTACACAGTGCAGAATCCGGTACCCAGGCAACCTGGGACTTCAGCTCAGAGAGCTGTTTCTAGCTGGAGGGAGGCCTGGCCTGGGGACTTTGAAACCTGGCTGCAAGGTTCTTCCTTCTGCCTGTATAATGTAAGTTCTACAAAAACACAGGCACATGGTCTGATCCGGGACTAGAGCCATGTCTGAACTACTGCAAGTGTGCCATCAACTTTTATGTAATAAATGTATTTTAAAAATATGGCAGGCATTGGTAGCTCACCTCTATAATCCTAGCTACTCAGGAGGCTGAGATTTAGGGGACTGTAGTTCATGGCTAATCGAAGAAGAAAATTCCACAAGAATTTTACCCCCCAATTAACCAGCAACACCCACCCCTCCCAAATAAAAAACAGAAGTGAAGATGTATCTCAAGTGATAGAATACCAGCTGTGAGTAGAAAAAGCTAAGGGATAATGCTCTGGCCCTGAGTTTAAGCCCCATAATCTCACACACACACACACACACACACACACACACACACACACACACACACACGTACACATTTACCCCTTTTATTTATGTAAAATGAATACATTGAATGCTCTATACTTGCTTTACTATTCTCTAATCATATATCTTAGAAAATTCTATAATAGTATAGATAGATGTACAGTATTATATTTAATGAGATTCACAATAATCATACAATTATCTAATGCCATAATTTTCTCAGGTTTTCTTTATTTTTTAAAAATGCTAGATTAATTATTTCATGAAAGAACTTGACTACATATGTTGTCAAGTACATCCCTAAGGCAAATTTCCATCTACGAAATTAACGTTTGAAAGTATACACGAAAATAAGATAGCATACATAAAGATTTGGAAAGCAATTGAGCTTACTTAGAGACAACTTTTCTATATTCTTTTGTTTGTTTGAGACCAAGGGCTGAATTTAAAGCCACAAGCTCACTTCATTAGTATATTACCAATATGAACTTTAGTGTATTACCAATGTGAACTGTGCCTGCAGCCCAGCGTTTCAGGCTGGTTAATTGCACATGGAATCTTGAGGACTTTGCTGGCTTTGAATAATGATCCTTCGTGTATCAGCAACCTTAGTAGCTAGGGTTACAAATATGAGCCACTGACTTCTGGCTTACTTTTAATATTTTTTAATATTCAATAGAGCACCAACTGTGAACAACCAAGCTGAGAGATCTCTCCTTGGGATATAAACACATTCATACCAACAGGATGGGGGTCCCAGATTTTCACAGAGAAGAATCTCAGGACGCTTCCTGTCTTTATCCTCTCTGCCTCCTTTCTGTCCTTCATAGCATTCTTTTTTCTTATTTATTTATTTATTTATTTATTTATTTATTTATTTATTATTTTTGCCAGTTCTGGGTTTGAGCTCAGGGCCTAAACGCTGTCCTTGGAACTTTCGCTAAAGCCCTACCACTTGAACCACAGCATTACTTTCAGCTTTTTTCTATGTAGGTAGTATTAAGGATTTGAACCCAGGTCTTTGTGCACACTAGGCAAGCACTCTACCACTAGGCCAAACTCCTGGCCCTCCTCTGTACCATTCTTTATAAGTAAGAAATGCAAGGCTAGTGTAAAGGTAATTTAGCCCATTACTTAACAAAGAGGTGGAAATCGTGAGAGGCTCTTGATGTGTGGTCAAGTTAGACAGAATTGGTGTGTAATTGGAAGACTTACTGCCTGCGATTGATGTCTGGGGCATACAGTTCTGTGACACCTGTGGGGACAGGCTGACTGGGCATTTTGTATTATCCTAGTACATCACCTCAGTTCTCAAAATTTTAAAATGTATTGCAACCTATTTCCTAGAGAATAACTCATTTATGATTCTCTTGCCCACTCTACCATCTCTCTTCTTATTCCAGGGAAGATCTCTGAGGTCACTCATAATTTTGTAAATTTTTTTAATTCATGAGACTCTAAGATTAACTCCTGCTACTTAACATAAAATGGCTTTAAATAGATGTCATGCTCCCCTTTTACAATATTTATGTAACATGTGTATCATCTTTTTTTTTTTTAAGATTTCCTTTTTTAAAAAACCTTTTGCGATTTGGCCTATCTTTGGTATTTCAGGGTTGTTTTATGTAGGCATATGTGTCTGTGTGGGTCTGCCTGTTGGCAGTTTGAAAGTCATATATTCTGCCATTGGTTTTCGTAGTTCTTCTTTTTATAACACTTATGTTATACTTATTCCTCTGTTTCTGAATTTAGCACTTTGAAGGGAGCATCTGTTGACTCCATTGTGACTAAGAGAAAATTGCCACTCTTTCATTTCCTCTCTCTCCCCCTCCACCTCCAGCCTTCTTGTGGTTTGCTCTTTATTTTTAGTTCTGGTGTTTCCCTCACAGCTCCCAGGCTATACTCACAAGACTAGGAAAGGACAGCCCACGGGGTTTTCTGCGTCCTTCCGGCTTCTTGTTTGTTTTTCGAGAGTTTTATTTCCTCAAGTTCATAAAATGGTGAACCAAATTCCCTTCTGACATGTACAGAGATTTTTGTCTTCATTTACATTTCATGTGCCCTGTTCATCCATTCCTACTCTTACGGACACATCTGCCACTCAAGTATCCAGATACAAGCTTTACTTTTTTCTGAAGCTTTGTATCGTGGCCCTCAGCTCCTATGTTGAAATCCTAACCTCTAGATGATGGTGTTGGGAGTTTTGTCTTTGGCAGATGCTTAAATCCCACAGGGGACTCCCTGGTGAATGGGATTAATGAGAGTTCTTTCAGCCTGTCTAATGAGAAGGAGCCATCTGGGAGCTAGGAATCAAGCCCCAACTAAGACACCAAATTCCCCAGTGTCTTTATCTTTGACTTCCTGTTGCTGATAAGCAAACCAGCCTGTGATGTTTTGTCATAGCAGCCTGGAAGACAAAGACACTTATGCATTCCGGAACTATTTCCTGTGAGCTATATTCTGTTCCAACTCACGACTCATCTTCCCATCCATCACAATAGGCCTAGTTTGATATCCTGAGTCTTATTGACTCTGTTTCTGAAGTACCAGTAACCTATAATCTGTGCCTTCATTGTTTTCCTGGGGAGAATGCATCCAAGCTGTTGTTTTGTTCCTATACTTGCCAGTGATTGATTTTGTCCTACCAGCAAACTGGAGACAGTTTTTTAAATAATTCTGTTTTAATCAGCAAGCTCTGTGTCTCTGTAGATGTTTTGGAGGAGATGGTGTCCTTTAGAGCTATAGGATCCATTCCTGAAGTCCACAAAAGGACTGTGATGTATTGGCTTTTATCCCTCTTCACTAGGTAGGGTCAGTGCTCTTAGAGCAGTGATGCTTGAGCTAGGTACTTCTGCTCAGTATCATTCCTGTCTCTTTAACCACAAGTTTCCCATTATTGGGCATTCAGAGGAAAGGATCATTCTAATTTATAAATGATTTGGTTTACAGTGATTCTGTTATATCCCATTTTCTTTATCGGGCATGCCCTGGGTATACCTTCAGAATATGTCTTTTTCTTTCTTGAGTAGACTTTTTCTTTTCTTTTTTCTTCCCTCCCTCCCTCCTTCTCACCTTCCTCCTTCCTTCTTTTTTTTTTTTTTTGTTGTTGTTGTTGTTGTTGTTGCTGCTCCTCCTGAAACTTGATTTCAGGCATATGGCATTGTCCCTGAACTTTGATGCTTAAGTCTAGCTCTCTAGTTAGAATTCCACTTCTGGCTTTTTTTTTGGTGGTTAATTGCAAACAAAAATCTCACAGATTTCCTGTGTGGGCTGGCTTCAAATCGCAATGCTCATATCTCAGTCACCTGAGGAGCTAGGATTACAGGTGTGAGCCACAGGCAGCTGGATTGAGTAGACACAGTGTGTGCACATGCAGGAAGTAGTACTAAGGCTTAAAATCAGGGCTCTTGCTAGGCTTGCTCATATCTATTACCCTACTATCTGAGCTGTCCCTCTAGCCCTAATTTTTGCTAGTTTATTAGAGATGGAGTCTATCAGACTTTTCTGCCCTGTCTCACTTTGAACCTCAGTTCTCCGGGACTCATACTCCTAAGTAGCTAGGATAGAGTCTTGAGTCACTGGTATTTGGTTTGAGTTGACATTCTGTATCCAGTATATTTCTTTTTTCTTCCTTCTCTTCATGTTTCCCCCCCTCATTTATTTATTTTGCAGGTGAACACAAAATTATTTCTTCCACATTACTCTTGCTTCAAGTAAGCCATTCTGTCGAATTTATCTGTCAGTCTTGGTGTGGTGCACGTAGATTTTTTCATATCTTCCGTAAGACCTGGCCTCTTGCTTCTTTATCAAGCTCTGGGTCTCCCTAAGACTTCCTAGCAAAATCTTTGCACCAGAGATGTGCAGATGTACATGGCTAGGCATTCCAGCTTCTCTGGATCTTCCTTCAAGATGTGGTGCAGGAACCCATCAGTGCCTCTCCTCTGGCACAGTCCTGCATGGCTTCTATTCAGCTCTGCCTTCCTTTGAGAGAGTTAATGCTATGCTTAGTTCCTCTCCTCTTCTGACAACCTTTCTCCAACACACACTCCCCTTCAAACACTAGAAAGATGTTTAAGAAGAAGCAGGTTGGACTTGAACAAATGCCCACAAGTTTATTAGGACTTAGTGCTTTTCTGACCTTCTCTCATTTTCCACTGACTTAAATTTTATGTACATGTCCTCTTTGATTAATTGTATGTGCATGCCAGTGTAAGGACTTGAGCTCACGTCTCTGCAACTCTCACTTGGCTTTTTCCACTCAAGGCTGGCATTCTACCACATCTCCACTTTCAGCAATTTGGTGGTTATGTGGAGATAAAAGTCTCATGGACTTTCTTGTGCAGGTTGGCTTGCAATCATTCTCAGATCACAGCTTTCTGAGTTGCTAGGATTATAGGTATGCACCACTAGCTTGATTAATTCTAATAGAGTTGTAGGGCATAATTACCTCTGCCTTACTGCTTTTGTTTTTCTGTTTTGATGGGAGACTGTAATTGTTCCAAGTTTTCCCTGTGTGGACATTTGCAAATAAGTTCTGTCTTGCCCAAGTTACACTCACATAACTTTTCTTCAAGTTGGGAAAATGTATGTCTTTAAGAAACAACAGGGGTCTTTCTTTGTCATTCAGCCTGGTCTAGAACTTATCTCTAGCCAGTTCCACCTCCTGCCTCAGCCACACCCAGCCCTTTATCTTCTCTGCCATTTTCCTTCCAATGCAATGTTGAGACTATGGGAAGACATTCTCCTAAGTGGCGAGAATTATAGAAATGTCTACCTTTTCTGTGGCAAGAGCTGAGTATTTCCTTGATAGATTTACTGTTATTGAGATTACAGTCTAATTATTGTTGCTGTTGTTGATTGTGGTGTTTGAACTTAGTGCCTGGGCATAGTCTCTAAGTTCTTTTGCTCAAGGCTAGCACTTTACCACTTTGAGCCACAGCTCTACTTCTGGTTCTTGAGTGGTTAATTGAGGTTAGTGTCTCACAAGGCCTTTCCTGCCCACGCTGGCTTCGAACAGTGGTCTTCAGATCTAGCCTTTTGAGAAGCAAGGATTACAGGTGTGAGCTGCCAGCGCCTAGCTCCTTCTGATTTTTTCTTACTTGATACTCTTTGTTTTAGATTTTGTGGAATGTTGGCTTTGATTTCTCATTTTCAGTATCTAGAATAAATCCCTAACTTACGCTTTTCAGTATTAGAAGAAGACATTGTCTCCTACCCTCTATGAACTTAGGCATCTTGAGACCATAACTCTTTTGAGTCCCCACAATTGGATTTTATGTGGGGATGTGGCAGATGACAGCATCTCAGATCAACTTCCCATCACACAATTGTCACAGCAAGCAAATGGGATTTTGGACACATCTTTGGGTAGATGTATGGATCACATGCTGCTAGATTCTCTAGTTTTACCTTGTGCTGTCATTGTCAGAGTCTCAAAATGATCAAAACTGATGGGCTTTGACAGGAAATAATACAACAGGCTAGCACTTTGTTTAGAAGGATGAAGAAGATGACGCTGATTCTGGAACTGAGACCCTACATGAACAAAGAACCACCACTCCAAGTGTCCTAGCAAATGAACAGATCCGCTGACATTTGCAAGTGATCAGGTTGGGGTGGGGCTGCAATGAACCCTTGTGTACCTGCTGGGCCTAAAAGCAGGCATGCTACGATCATAATCATCTTTCAATATTCATGAGGACTGTATCCAGTAAGTTCCACAGTTCCTAGAATGTGAGGATGCTCAAATCGCACACAAAATGATGTAGCGTTTATGTAACACCTATACTCACCCTCTGTGTGATTTAAATTGCCTATAGATACAACCCAGAAGACAATGTGTACCTACTGTATAAATCGTTTCTATCCTGTGTAATCTGAGAAATGACCAGAAAAATGTCTGTACATGTTCACCACAGATGGAATTTTGTTTTTCTGAACATTTTCAATGAGCAATGAGTGGGTTGAATTATAGATGTGAAACCCGAGGGTTTGGAGAGCATAATCAGCCGTGGGTAACATTTGGAAAGAACATTTCCTGTATCCTAAAGTACAGAAGGAACACTGATTTCTAGCATCCGTTGGCTGATAAATTTTGATGATGCATCTAGCAGCATAGCTTGTATCACCAAGTATATAGGGTGAAATCACATATTATACCCATGTATTGTGTGTGTGTGTGTGTGTGTGTGTGTGTGTGTGTGTGTGTGTGTGTGTGTGTACTGGGGCTTAACCTCAGGACTCAAGTGATATGTTTTGGCTTTTTTTGTTGTTGTTTGTTTACAGCTGGTACTCGACCATTTGAGCTACACTTCTATTTCTGGCTTTGTGGTGGTTTATTGGAGTAACAGGCTTACAGGTTTTCCTGCTCAGGATGACTTCAAATCACAATCCTTAGATCTCAGCTTCCTGACAAACTAGGAATTCTAGCATGAGCCAGCAGCATCCATTCTATATATCAGCGTATTTTAATTACATATTTCCTAAAAACACTCGCTCATAAATCATTCTCTTACGCTTTGTATCAACTCATTATTTTCCAATCAATAGATTAATTTTCCAACTGATGTTAAGAAGAATTACTTTCTCTTTAGTTTTGAAAATAGATGGCTTTGGAAATGAGACATGGAGAAACATCTCCTTCTAGCTGATCCTCTATGGCCGAGCCTCCCCCTGCCACATCCCTAACAAGGCTGTCGATTTTATCAAAGTAATTTCCTGGCCACATAGAACCCCACAGAGGCTCTATGAACAGATATGCAAATAAAATTGGAAACATCATTGTGATAAATGGATGTCAAAGAAGAAAATTTTCTTCAGAAGAGTCCTTTAAACCTGGGCATGGCTTCAAATTCCCATGCTATTTTTGTCTTCCTTTGGGAATCTGGTTTGGCCTGACTACAGTTATCTTGAGTCATAGCTGCTGTGACTGCCCTCCAAGAGTAACCCTGATTGGTTTCCTCATAGTTTCCCAATATAACAAGTAAACAAAGAGCCAGAGTGGCGTGGGCTACTTTAGGCTCAGCCCCTGCTGTTGTCGGATGGGCCCGAAGTGTTTGATAGTAACTCCAGGTAAAGCGGGTACAATCCAGCTGAGTGAAGTCACTTCTGTCCTAACCTATATGTTTGTCTCACCTTCTGATCTAAATCATAGAAATCCAGCTGGTGTTGGTGCTGCTCGAGACCCCACTTCTCTCAGGAAGCTCCCAAGAAATTGCATTCTGTGCAGTCCTGGATCTTTCTGCCTCAGGACACCTGGGGACCTATATGTGGGTGGTCTAGAACACCTCACAAAAGAGTAATTATTCGTAGTCACCATCTTATTTAATGCTTACTATGTGTTCCCAGGCTTCCCTAGTGATGGATTTTCCTGTGTTCAGCCATCCAGCACTCAGAGGTCACTGTAGCCACGGTCTAATGGAACCCGACTACTCAACATAGTAGCAAACTGTGGCACTCTAAGGTTGATTTTACAGCAATACAGACTATGAGCTGCAGTGTCATGGAGGCTTCCAGCCAGATTTCAAATGAAGGCCTGGGAGATTAAGTAAATGCTTGGCAGTCAGGATCCCTGAAGGCAGCTCTTGATGTAGCCCTGGCATGAAGCTACAAAGGTGAAGCCTAAAATTGAGTGAAAACCCTTCGGATTCTGGAGATGCCAGGAACATGTTATGTCGACTCAGGCAAGGGAGAAAACCAGCTCAAGAAAAAGAGGCCCTATGGGTACTAGGGGTGGGGCATTCCAAGCCCAATAGAACTCTTGTTACACCACCACATGCCCAGATGTCACACAAGGAGCAGCAGAATTTAATGTTCGCCCTGCAGGATTTCACTTTTTGCTTGGGTCTGCTACTTTGCTATTCTCCTATCTCTTCCTTTAGGAGGGGAATATTTTTAGTGTGCTAAAAATTTGATTAGCATCCTTGTACATTTGTCTGTGTGTGTGTGTGTGTATGTGTGTGTGCCCACATGTGCACCAGTCCTGGGGCTTGTACTTAGTTAATGGGAATGTCCTTGAGTTTTTATTGCTTAAGGCTAGCATTCTACCACTTGAGCCACAGCCTTACTTCTGACTTTCTTATCTATGCTGGTTTTGACCCGTGACCCTCAAATCTCAGCCTCTTGAGTAGCTATGATTACAGGTGTGATTCACCAGCACCAAACAGCATTACATTTTATAGCACAATTTCATCAACACAATGTGTTATATTTATATGCATATATAACGGGCGATATTTATAGACATATAAATAATGTACATTGATCAAATTCACCCTTGTCTATCTTGCTCTATTTATTTTTTGTGCTGATACTAGGACTTGAGTTCAGGGTTTTCAATTCTCATTTAGCTTTTCTGTTTAAGACTGGTACTCTACCACTCAAGCTGCATCTCCACTTCTGATTTTTTTGCTGGCTAATTAGAGATAAGAATCTCATAGATCACATTTGTGTGACTGGGATGGTTCTATCCATGCTTCTCAGCTCTCGGTCCCCTGAGTAGCTAAGGTTACACTAATAGTTCGGCTATCACTAATCAGAAATAGCTTTTGTTTGCCAGGTGCTTGCACCTATAATCCTAGTTAGGAGGCTAAGATCTGAGAATCACAGTTTAAAGCGAGCCTGGGCAGAAAGGTTTTCTCTCCAATGAACCGCCAAAAAGCTACAAGTGGAGCTGTGGCTCAAGTACTAGAGCACTAAGCATTGAGCACAAAAAACTGTAGACAGGGCCCCAGCCCTGAGTTCAAACCCCAGTACCAGCACAAAAAGATGTCAGTGGCTTAACATAACAATTTATTAACATATTTCTAATTCTTTGACTTTTTTTTTTCAGCTAGACTTCTCTCTCTTAAGATCTCTCATGCAATTTCAGGACTTAAAAGAAAAACGCATATGAATATAGAAAGATACTGTAAAAGGATTTAAAGTGTTTGCCCAAGTTCTTGGATATGCTGCAAGAATATAATTTATGGTATAGAATTACAAAATATGGGACAAAGGCTGAACTAAGGTAGGCATGATACTCCTTTGACACCGTAGAAAATGAACTATGCAACTTATGGGTCAAGATGAGGAGAGGGAAACAGGGAAAACAAAGGAATGGGTGATATTGTCCAGAAAGAAATATACTCATTACCTCACTTAGAAAACAGTAACCCTTCTATGTAACACCTTAATAGTAAGAATAAATTTATATTTACAAAGAGGAGTTACAAAGTATCTGGTTTTTCAAAATTAACTTTCTGGCCAAGTTTCTCCCCTGGGCAGGTTCACGGATTCATTCTTCCTTGGATACGTGAAATCCTCTGATCAATAATGAAGATCATTAGAAACACGTAGCTGACGCATGGATTCCTGCTGGGTGATAGCCCACATCACACCTTTCTCGGTAAGAGGCTGGGTCCATTCCATTTGTGCTAAATTAGAACTTTTACTTGTCCTTGGAAATGCAGGAAAGTAAGGCAAAGTTTTACCTAAGTAGTACTGGCATGATATGGGCACTCTGGCCATATCAACTCGAATGAGTTCATCTCGAATGAGTGTTTTTAATGGTTCTAATTGGCTTATTTGCTGCCTAATAAGAAATCCATGGATATAAAGGCTTTAAATAATCCCAGTTTTCATACATCTCCTGTGTGTTGGGAATTTAGATAATGCCTATTTAGGGTCTTTGCTTCACTTGGCATGCAATGGGGAAATCTTTGTCTTATCACTGCAAATCCACCCCCAGTGGTGTTTGTGTCCATTTTGTGTTGCTAAAACAAACTACCAAGACTGGATGCTTTTAAAAAGCAATGAGGTTTGCTTAGCTTATAGTTTTGGATGCTGCAAGTTTAAGAATAGGGAACCCTCATCTGTTTAGTTGGGCAAAGTCTTCTGGCTGTTTCATAATATGTTCAGATTTGCTGAAGAAAGATCCCATGATGCAAAAGAACAAGCCATGGGGGATATAATTGCTTAAAAAAAACCTACTGTCCAACGACTGACCAGTCCCAAGAGACCAAACCCACAATATGGGAATTAAGTCTCTCCAAAGGTCAGACATGTTTAACATGCTTCTAATTTGTTGACATTTTTTAGCTATATGTAGGTACAAGCCATTGTTATCTTATTAACTTTTTAACTTGAGAGTCGGCTATTGGAGAAGAATTGATCTTTCAGAGATAGGATGCTGTTTTTGAATATTGAAAGATCATCTTAATAAAAGGAATTCAAACTGTTAACTTTGCAAACCACACAGTCCAAATCCAGGCGTGCGCGCGCGCGCGCGCACACACACACACACACACACACACACAAGAAAGACGTGTAAGTATATGCAACAGTAGTCCAGTCGGGTCTTGTGGCTCACCTCTGTAATCCTAGCTACTCAGGAGTCTGAGATCTAATGACTGACATTCAAAGGCAACCAGGCAGAAAAGCCTTATCTTCGGTTATCTTCACTTAAGCAACAAAAAGCCAGAAGTACGGTTCAAGTAGTAGAGTGCCAGTCTTGTATAAAAAAGCTGAGTGAGAGCCAAAAACTTGAGTTTAAGCCTCAGTACGGGTGTTAAGTAAATAAGTAAGTAAATAAGTAAATAAATAGGCAGCAGTAACCCTGTTAGTCTATCCTCCCAGGGCAGCTAAACCAAGCAACCCTAACCTCTTCACGACCCGTCCTCCGATATGACCAAAGTCAGTAGCCTTCAAGGGTTGCAAGAGATCAGTAAGTTTCAGTTATGAGTCTTTCACGCCCAACAACATCTCTCACTTTTGTCTTCCCAGTCTAGCACTGAACTGGCATCCTCGGATCTCAGTAGCTGGGATTAGAGGCATGAGATGTAGTTGGGATTAGAGGCATGAGATATCAGTGCCTAGTCACAGTTTCCTTTGCTGAAAGGTAGGGCATTAACAGTCTCTTGTGTTGCCAAGAGGACTGGGTATAAAAGTAGCTCCCCATCATGGGCAATTCCAACCTTGTGGGGAACGTTTGAACACTTACCTGGCATCTGGACAATGAAAAATAGAATTCTAGATACCTCATGATGTCAAGAACCCTTCAAAATCTAGAACAAATCTTTCTCTGCTCTAGAACCGCAGTATGTCTAAAATTACTGTGGAAAGTTCTGGAGATGATGATGGAGATGAAACACATGAATTCAGTATCTAGTCTCATTACATATGTTAGTTTCATGCTTTGGTACAAAAGAATATAAGTTGAATTATCCAAAAGGAATTGATTATAAAAAGTAAGGGGCTGGGGGCAGTGGCTCATGCCTATAATCCTAGCTACTCAGGAGGCTAAGATCTGAGGATTGCGGTTCTAAGCCAGCCCGGGCACTAAAGACCATGAGACTCTTAGCTCCAACCAACCTCTAGAAAACTGGAAGTGGCACTGTGTCTCAAGGGGTAGGGCAGTAGCCTTAATCTGAAGAGCTCAGGGACAACACCTGGGTCCAGGGGTAGGGTGGTAGCCTGGAGCTGAAGAGCTCAGGGACAGTGCCCAGTCAGGCCGAGTCCAAGCCCCAAGGGAAGTAGATATTGTTGTGATTCCAGCATTCAAAAAAGAATAGTAAGGATGACAAGTTGTGACCAGTGTGGTCAAAAAAGAAAAAAAAAGCATGTTTATCTGTTGGGTACTTTAAGGTTGTTTATTATTTTGGTAAGGCTGTCTGCCATTAAGAATATTACTATAGATATTTGAGTTATCAATGAACACATAGTATTGATCTGCAGACATGGCTGCCATGATTATAATTACTCTATATAAACATATCAATGTTTATATATCAATGAGTGACTGAACATCTATAATCTCAGTTTCTTAGGAGGCTCAGATTGGAAGTCAGTGGGTTAAGGCCAATTCTTGGAGACTCTATCTCAATCAATTAAAAATGTATGGTGGTGTGTACTTGCTTAAGAAATGTTATTAAGAGGATTGAAATCCAAGCTTGCCTGAGCAAAAATTATTTCTTTAATCTTCATGAAAGGTCAAATGAGAAGATAAAATGCGAAATAATTTTCGGCTAGATTTCTAGTGTTGATTTTTATCCCAATATTTATTCATCTAAACCATGTGAAACAATAAACAAAGAAAACCTTCCTACCCCCAAATGACTGATAGAAATGTCAGATGTATTTTGCACTTCCAAGATATGAAGAAACCATTTGAAAGATAATAATAATGTCAGTTGACATATTAACAATAGTTTTAGGTCAGAAAGAAAAAAGGTTTATTTATTTCTAAGATGAAACCATTATAAAATCATGTCAATTATGGGAAACCATATAACATTAGAGAAAAATCATCTTATTGGCTGCATGATAATATCCAATACACAAAGTTGAGGAGAAATCCAAAAGAACTTTTTTAGATGTGCTGGTACTGGGAGTTGAACTCTGGGATTCACACTCACGTAGCTTTTCCAAGTAAGAAAAGGCTGGTGATCTACCATGTTAGCCACACTTCCTTCCAACTTTTTGCTAGTTAGTTGGAGATAAGAGTCTTGCAGATTTTTCTGCCTTGGTTGGCTTCAAACAATGAATAGCTAAGATTACAGAGATGACAAAATGTGAAAAGAAAGAGTTATTTTTTTTTTATTGAGCAATGTATGTGTTTGAGGAGAATCTTGAAGAGGGAAAGATTTAATATGCAACTGAACAATGTACTACCATGTGCTTTTTGTTGTTTAATAAACTTCTCAAATGATAATGGGGTCTTTTGCCTTCAATATGCTATGTGGGTATTTTCAAAGTCATCTCCTGACCAGTGCCTGGGGCTACCTTCATTTTTTTTTTTGTCCATCCTGGGCTTGAGCTCAGGGCCTGAGCACTGTCCTTGGGCTTTCTCAAGGCTAGAGCTCTAACACTTGAGCCACAGCACCACTTCTGGCTTTTTCTATGTATGTGGTACTGAGGAATTGAATCCAGGTCTTTGTGCATGCTAGGCAAGCACCCTACCACTAGGCCAAACTTTTGGCCTCGATAATATTTTTTTTTAAAAAGATTTCTTTCCCAAACTACTTTTAAATATAGTCTCAAAAGTGCAAATTTAATCTCTCTTGCTTGTATAAATACTTCAGATTTTGAAACCAAACATCATGGTACCCTTCTCCTCAGTAAAAATGGAAGTCAGCATCGCCATTCCGTCCTCAAAAAAAAAAAAAAAAAAAACAAACAAAACCAAGATTTCTTTCCCTGGAATCTACTAGTTCTAAAACAGTCCATTTCTTAGTGTCAGTAATTACCTCAACTTTTGTTGGATCCACAGCCATTGTTAGTCCAATAGGTTTTTTCCTATAGTTTAGCATGCTCCTCCCGGGACCTGTTAGGCACCTTTCCCAATGGAATCATCACCAGACCCATTTTGTGCAAGCAGTAAATAAAGTCACCAACACTAGGCCCATTTGGTATAGGCACTAAATATTCAGCCTCCTTCCCTCTTACCTTCAGATAACTCTCCACTGAGCCAGTGACAACCAGAAAAGCTAACAGGACTCCTTAAAATGACCTTCTGTCTTGCAAGCTGAAGGCCCCTATCTACTACTTGGGCAGCTGCTATAAAATAGCTCACCATGATGAAGTTCTGGGCCTTCAAGTCTACACCCCAGGTCCCTGTGTCCTAGCCCTATTAGGTTACATAGGTCATCTCTCCAACAGACAGGTGCTTCTTCTTGTGAGAATTGGACCTTGGTGGTCTCTTTGTTGGCAATAACTCTTTCTTTCTTTGTTCTGCCTGCCTGGGTGTCCATGTCGTTTCCTGGCCAGTCCTAACAACCATGGAATATCAGGAGAGGAAATGGTAGGAGGACCTTTCCTTGGTGGAAAGACTTGGAAAAAATCATATTAAGTAAAGTAAGCCAGACCCAAAGGAACATGGGCTCAATGGTTTCCCTCATTTATAATAATTAGTACACATCTATGACTCTCCTAGCAGAGGATTACAATAGCATAAAACCAAGGTTCATAAGGTCATATAGGATGAGACTAAATGAAAGGGTCTCTAGGATATGGAAACAAGAGCTTTATCTTGAGTGATTTTTGTTCTTAATGCACTATGTTATTTCTTTGCCCCTTGTTGCCCTTTGGTTAATCTCATATTGTTATTGTATCTGGCTTTGTTACCTGGTGTATTGTATATACATTTATTTGTTTATTTGAAATAGGAAAGGGAAGGGGGGAAACAAGATGATTGGAAGGGGGTAAGGGAAGGGAAGTGGGGACAAAAACATAAGAAGGGGTATCAATGTGTGAGAAGTAATGCACCCACTATCTGAAGAATATAACTGTAACCCCTCTATACATTACCTCAATAATAAAAAATAAAATGAAAAAAAAGTTAGCTGGGTGTTGGTGGCTCACACCTGTAATTCTACCCTGAGATCTGGTTCAAAGCCAGCTGGAGCAGAAAAGTCTGAGAGACACTTACCTAAAATTAACTGCCAAAGGCTAGAAATGGCGCTGGGGCTCAGGCGCTCAGCCTTAAGCACAAAAGCATGGGGGCAGTGCCCAGCTTCTGAGTTCAAGCCCCAATAAATAAATAAATACAATTTCTGAGGATTACTTAAGAATATCACAAAAGCTTTTTATTTAGGTATGGCTCATGATTCAATACTATTTCCAACCTACAAAGAACTGAACATCTCCATCACTTCATGACAGTTGGATTTCTTAATCTTTTATTTTTTAATTGCCTAAGAACCTTTGAAACTACAAATAAAAGGGATTTTCAAGATGAAAATACCTTTCCATTGGTATAGTTAGAAAAGATTGGGCATTTCAGGTTCTCACTCCCCCTCATTTGGAAAGAAACAACACTGCAGATTTAGCTCCATTTCTAACTCTGCATTTTGCTAATGATGACTCGGATGCAGGTAGGCGGTTACCCAGAAAAGCACTGAAACCATCCAAGGGAAAGGAAGATTCGAGTTCCAACAGATGGAGAATGAGCTGCTACATACTACTGGAAGTGCTCTTGAATTATCAGCGCAGCTCATCTAAAGGTATTTCCCACCTTAAGTATTATGAGTTTAATACTTACAGTCATTCATTCAGCACGGTCACCCAGTCTATGTTGAATGGAGTTAAGGGTTGTCTGTGTTTGAAAGTCCTCCTGTGACCAGTCTCTTGGTCTTTCCTTATGTTCTGTTCATGCAATCTTGATAGCTGTGTTCTACTCTCCATTTCCTGATAGTCATGGAAAGATAGGGTCTCTCCAATTTGAACAAAGGCAAGATAAATAAGGATAGAAAGAAACTATCTACCTATAGAGAAACAAGGATGAAGAATTAATGCACGGCCCCTCTCTAGGATCTCCTTACTGGAAAGAGTGGGTGGATGAAGAAAGTTTCCCCTCGTGGTTTTGCCACTTGTTCCCCAAGGTGATACAGCCCACACTGAGAAGGCCCTGCCACCCCATGGTGGCTGAATTGTCCAGGTGAAGAAGGAGAGACTGATCACAGCCCCTCAGTCAGGAAGACAAGAGATAACATGTCCATGGCTTCAGATCAAAACGCTGGGGAGATTCAGACTAAGAAACTGAACCCAGAGCCCAGCACCAGTTATAATTCTACCTACCCAGGAAGTTGATTGGTGAGGATCCCAGCCAGCCTGGATAGACAAATCCAAGAGATTTTCATCTCAAGTTAACTAGCAAAAAGCTAGAAGTGGAGGCATGGTTCAAGTGGCAGAGCACCAGCTTTGAGCAAAAAAGGAAAGCCTAAGTGTACAAGTGTGCGTGCATGTTTGCTTGCTCGCGCGTGTGCACGCGTGCACACACACACACACACACACACGAAAATTGAACAAAAGCAAGTATAACTTTAAAAGCCAGGATTCTGACCTGTGAGGAAGTCATTTCAAAGACTGTGACCTCCATCTCTGAATCAATAAAAAGTGTTTCACAAATTGTACTATTTCTTCCCAGAATAGTCTTATGACTGCACATTCTAGGACCCATTTTTATGAGAAAGATGAAATGCCTAAAAATAAAATTTGAAATAAAGACTGGCTCACAGCAATTGAGTTCTAAAGTATTTCCTGGAAAATAAATTTATAGTATTCTAAGTCCTACACCATCTACCTTTAACTGTATTGGCAAGATGACGTATAACCAATGGCTTAACATTCCAGTGAATGTTAACAAGTCCAGTGAATTTCAAGACATTTTAATGCGAAATGGGGTTCCAAGCAGCTGTCAATTTACCTCAAAGTGTTTATAATCTAGGTATGCCAGAGAAATATCATCAGGATTCAAAGAAACCCACCATAAAGAAAAACAACAGAAAGTAGCACTGTGGCTCAAGGAGTAGGGCAGTAGCCTTGAGCTAGAGAGCTCAGAGGCAGTGCCCAGGGCCGGAATTCAAGCCTTGTGACTGACACAAAAAAGAAAAAAAAAATAACATGGCTGGCACTGGTAGCTTATGCCTGTAATTCTAGCTACTCAGGAGGATGAGATCTGTTGATGAAGGTGCAACGCCAGCTTGGGCAGACATGTCTGTAAGACTCTGATTTCCAGTTAATGAACAAAAAGCCAGAAGTGGAGGTGTGGCTCAAGTGACAGTGTGACAATCTTGAGGAAAAAAAGGGCACCAAGAGTGTACAAGGCCCTGAGTTCAAGCCAGGTTTTGGCACACACACACACACATACACACACAGCCAACATCAAGACAAAAAAATGACTGATTAGCAGGCCAGCCAGCCAGGCAGGACTTTCATAATAGAAACTATAAGAACAATCATTATATGTCCTAAATGTACCAGAACAGCAGATATTTACACACATTCTCTCAACCTTCATAGGACAGACATCCCGTCTTATTTCCTCTCTCAGAGAAGATGACAGCCTCAGAAAGGATTGATCTGCCCAAGAACAAATGTCACCATGACTCTGTGTTCATGAGCCACCAGCAGTGGTTCCATTCAAATGCTGGCTGGCAAATTATTACCCTGGCCTGTGTGTGCGCATGCGTGCCTGTTGTCAGGAGAATGATTACACAGGACCTTGCACTCAGAACCATGGCTCTCCTTCTAGCTTTTTGCTAGTTATCTGGAGCTGAGAATCTCTTGGATTTTTTTCTGTCCAGGCTTGCTGGGGTCCTGAATGATCAGCTTTCTGGGTAGGTACAAATACAACCAGAGCAGCTAGTGCTGGGCTCTGTGTTCAGTTTCTTAGTTTGAATCTCACCAGCATTTTGATCTGAAGCCAAGTACTAAGTGTGTTTGAATACCAGCTTTCATGTTGCTCCATGTTCTCCTTGGTCTTCTCCTGTTAGCTATTATATATCTATTATATCTAGCTGCATGCCAGTGGCTCACATCTATAATTGTAGATGCTCAGGAGGTTGAGAGTTTAGGATCATGGTTGGAACCCGTGAAACTCTAATTACCCACCCAAAATTCTGGACATGGAAGTATGGCTCAAGTGATACAATGCCAGCTTTGAGCAAAAAAGGCAAGGGAGAGTGGCACGTTTCCAAGTTCAAGCCCCAATACTGTCACAAAATTAAATAATAATGAAAAGATAAGAAGATAGGTGACTTTAAAAACAATCAAGAGGCTAAGCTACAAACTATGTGAAAAATCTCTTATTGCTCTACATTTAAATAAACCAAAATTTTAAAAGTTTGGCTATGGTTAGAGATATTTAAGTATCTGAATATTATCTGTAGTTAAAATAATTATGTTATTACAAAGGTATTGAGATTATGTAAGGAAACTGTGTGTGTGTGTGTGTGTGTGTGTGTGTGTGTGTGTGTGTACACATGCTTGGGTGCCCATATGCCAGTACTGGGGCTTGACCTCAGGGCCTTGCTCTCTTCCTTGGCTTTTCCAACCCAAAGCTGGACCTCTATTATTCAAGCCATAGCTCTAGTTCTGTTTGTTTGTTTTGTGGGCAAATTTGTGATAAGACTCTCATTTATTTTCCTACTGGGTTGACTTTAAATATCAGTCTTCATATCTTGGTCTCCTACATAGCTGGGATTATAGGCCTGAGCTGCCAATACCTGGATGAGAAACTTTTTCTTTAAGTGTAGAGTAAAATACAGTAGGAGTGACATAACAGAAAAGTTTAATTTTGCTTTATAGTACTTCAACAACAACAGTAAAAACAACAGCGATCAACAAGGCAACTGTATAAATATCTTGGTTACTGTGGGGTCTGAAGCACTATGTTTGAAAGTTTTCATTATATCATCACATATGGGATCAGAAACATCTAAAAACTTTAAATAAACTGAATCTGGAAAAATGCCATGTAGAAATCTTTTGTCTTAAACTGTTAGATTTCATCTTGTCACCCAACTTTCTGCGCCAGTATCTCCTGTTGTGCCTGAACCAAAGTTCTAGATTTCTTTCTTTCTCTCAACCAAGAGAGCTGCTGGCCTAGAGTCACTTGGGCTGGAGGAGCCATAGCATTCTTAGGTCTTGTTCCGCTTGCTTAGCCTTTCTCTGGAGTTTTCCTCCTCCAATCTCACTGTACTTCTCATTGATTCTCCCCTTCACTTTGTCCTTTGAACCTCTTCAAGCCTCCACATAAGAGCAGCACCACAGAAAACAGAATCCCTTTCCGTGACTTGCCTCCAGCCAGCTCCAAGCTCATGTGTGGTCTGAATCTCTCAGTAATGCTTTCTCTGCAGCTGCTGAGTGGTTTGAATGCTAATGGCCAATGGGGTGGGTGGTTTTCTGAGGGAGGGTCTTGAGGAATAGATTAAGGCAGGAGGGCAGAAACAGTAAGGGGGTTAATATTCTTATGAAGGGGCTCAAAGGTGTGGATTTGTTCATTCTGTCTGCCATGAGAAACCAGGGCTGCCTCCTCCCCAGTCACATCTAGAACACTGAGAAACAAACATCCATGGTTTGTAAATCATTCACTTTCAAGAATTCCAAAAAGCTACAAGTATCAGTATGACTCAAGTGGTAGAGCACCAGCTAAGGGAGGATGCGAGGGTCAGAGTTCAAGACCCACAGTGACATACACATGCACACCCATCCACACACATATACACGCCCAAAGCTAAAAATCCACATTAAGTCTAACGTAAACATACAAGGAATCACACATATAAATATTGAGTAATGAAGCAAGACCTGAGCCCAAGAAAGAATGGAGATGCTATTTTTTTTAGCAGCTAGATAAATCCATTATTAAACTTAACACCTAGGCTGAGACCTAAATAGAGACCACAATTCACACAGCTAGAAGAGTGAGAGCAATGTAGACAGAAAGACAAGTGACAGTGTTCCCATTTCACTCTATTGGGGTGAAATTCTTACAACAGGAATGTAAACATTTGAAAGAAGTGGCATTTAGTACCATCATGGTGCTAGGCTGCTTCTGTGCCATTTCAAACAGGCTTCATTACTCCAAAGACAAAGTCCTCGTGGCTTTTCAGCCTTCTGGCTGAGATCAAGTGCAAAATAAAACTCTGTGTCCACTAAGCAGTTTCTTTCCATTCTCCCCAGTCACTGGTGACTGTCCATGTGCTTTCTCATCCTATGGATTTATTTAGTCTATTTCTCCTCTAAGGGCTAGATGTTATGATAATCCCATGCTTTTGAGTAACATTAACCTCTTTCACACAAGGAGTGTGGCAATCATTTTTGGTCCTCACCAATGGTTAGCAGATAATCATGGTTGACAGGAAATTCAAAGAGAGCCTGGAGAATAAGATCACAGGATCACTGAGAAGAAATGCATTCCAACTTACAGGTGACAACCTCAATGGGTCACCAATGTTGTAAAATGTCACAAGATGAGTCTGTCACCCAGCTAAGGAGATAAGCGACAAGATAAGATAAGTGAGCCTCAGATGGATAGACAAACAACTCATCATCAATGTACATACCCAGGCTGGTACAACCACATCCTAGGGGCCAAGTATAATTCAGTGAGGTGACCCATGAGCTAGTCTTGAGTAGGAATTTAATAGTGTTCCAGATTCATTCTCTCTGGCAGTCATCTTTGGATTCCAGGAAGGATTGGATCATCTGCCAGGCATCAAGGGTGCTTCTTGTAAGGTCCCACCTAACTAATCCTGAAACAACGGACTCGTCAGGCAGCCAGACTCTACCTCTGAACCTTACTGGGACACGGGTCTCTTAATTTTGCATATATTTTCTCACTTGCCTCCAATTCTCCCTATTTAAGAGAAAAGCACTATTTGTACTCCTGAAAATAGCAGAAGATGGCCAAAGTGGAACTAAAGTGTTGTCTTTCTGTGGCTCATTTCTTCCCCAGTGAACTTTCCTATGTTCCTATCTCGCATGAATTTTCATGCTGGCCACAAGGACTGAGGTTGATGAGCTGGGCGAAATTTCTGACAACTCTAGGGGCAGTCAGGGGGGTTTCATTCAGTATCTGTACATTCTTATCCAGAGATTAGACTTCTGTTGAATGCTATCAGGAAAACAGCGAGAAGGCCATTGAACTGTAACTTAAAAACTGGACAGAAAAGGTGTGTGTGTGTGTGTGTGTGTGTGTGTGTGTGTGTGTGTGTGTGTGTGTGTGTGTGTGTGTGTGTGTGTGTGTGATATGCTAAAGCACATCAAGACCAGTTGGCCATGGTAAGGAATGTTTAGGAAGTTCTTATGCAGGATAACGGAAGAGAACTTTTCTTCTAGAAGTTTTACGGATTGTCTATTTCTATGCCTTTCATCCATCTGGAATTGATTTATTTTGTGTATGATGTTGGATAAGAATCCGATTGCCCCTTGGACATGAGGAGCCCATCTCCCTCATTGTGTTTTTGGAAGATGTTCACATGCTTGACTCCCAGCTTTGATTATTTCTGGCTTAAGTTGTTACAAGAGACCAGAGGGAGAGTTAGAACTGAGAAGGCAGATAGGGAGAGAGATGTGTCCCAGTGCAAGTTATCTCCTCTCCTTGGGGCCCCTGGTTCCACCTTCCAGTGGAGATGGCTCGGCTAGTGGGGACTGCACCACCTCCTCCTCTGAAAGACCTTGGAAATTCAGAGACAGCCTGGTGGCGTTTATAGCCTCCCCTCTGGGAAGCTGAGATAACAGCTCTGAGAAAGCAAAGACCTTGATGACTCTGGAGCATTCTTCTCTAGGGCACAGGCAACTCTTGGTGTGAAGTGGGGGGTAATTCAACCAGATGCCACAGCAGTGGAGAATCATGTAAAAAGCTATAGAAGGGGATCTCCATGAGCCTACTGTAGGGCTACTAATTTCTAGGTCATTAGTTCTGTCTTTGTCCTTGGAGGAGTTCTAGAGAATTACTATGTTTGGAGGAAAGCAGGAACAAGTTGCTTGATATTTATGAATTTTCAGTAAAATGATTAGAAGGCCCTCTTTAGGGGCAGGTTGCCTTTTCTCAACAAAGTAGTTATCAATCAATTTTCTTTTTCTTAGAGTTCAGGGTGATTGAAAAGTAGCTGCCAGGGAAGAGTTCAGATCAAAGGACCCAGATCCAAGGTTGGGTAACTTTTAGTTAATATACAGGGCCCAGAAAAAAGCAGTTTTTTCATTGCCTCTTACACTACTACACGGAGTGATTCAATTTCTAATTTTGTCATCACAAATAAACTGGAGCCACACTGATCCTTCTCACTCAAGTGCCTGTGACTTGGACCCAGTTCTAGGAAAAGAAGAGGTAATTTTCTTTGACCTCCTTTTCCCAGAAGGCATCAACTCCCTCTCAAATTGCTTAGTAAATTCCCACTCCTGTAAAAATCAAGCTGAAGTAGTAATTAGCCACTCTCTCCGACACCAGCTAGCAAAGAACTTGCCTGGCTTTCTTACCATGGCAAGGCTAGACCAATTTGACCCTAGGCACTTAGAGAGCTATTCCTTCTCTTGACTCTGTTATCAGTGAGTGATACAAATCTTAAACTGTTTTTCTTGTGGGGGAAGGTGGTACTGGGGCTTGAACTAAGGGCCTCAAGCCAGCTCTTCCATGGCTTTTTTGCTCAAGGGTGATACTCTCCTATTTGAGCCACAGTATGAGAATCTTAGAATTTGCAAGAGGTGGCAACTGACTGGCTCCAGTAGATTGGAATGTGTGCTTGAAGTAGGAATACCAGTGGAAAACCACTGGCTGGCTAATTATTATTATTTTTTTATCTTAAGTCTGAAAGAGACAGGATTATGAGACAGGATTAAGAGTGTTTGACCTCTGGTATTAGTTCCTGTCAAATGTCAGAACCCCTGTATGTACTTAGCATAATGAAGAAATTCCTGGATCTTTCCAAAACTGCTTCAGTGCTCCCTGACTTTTTATCTCCTATTCATTGGAATGTGCCCTTTGGTCTGTTTTCTTGTAACTCCCTTAAGATTTTCCCTGGGTCAGTGTGGATGAATGTGGCAATCATTCTTGGTCCTCACCAGTAGTTAGCAGATAATCACAGCTGACAGGAAATACAAAGAGAGTCTAGCACAGAAAATAAGATCCCAGGATCTCTGAGAAGAATGAATTCCAACTTACAGGTAACTAGCCCATCTGGTCACCAATATTGCAAAATGTCACAAGATGAGTATGTGCTAGAGTAATAGCTTTAAGTGACAATGCTAAGAGACAATGCCCAGGCCCTGAGTTCTAGTCCCAGTATAACGGCACAGGTGCATGCATGCATATGAACACACACACACACACACACACACACACACAAAGACTAAGGATCTATATAAGTGATCTTCTTCATCTTCCCTCTCATTTGAAATACAAAACTTTCCTTTTTTTTTTTTTTTTTTTTTTTTTTGGTCAGTTGTGGGGCTCGAACTTTGGCCTGGCTGCTTTTCCTGAGCTCTTCAGATCAAGACTAGCACTCTACCATGTTGAGCCACAGCGCCACTTCTGGTTTTCTGGTCGTTACCTAGAGATAAGAGTCTCACAGACTGAGTCTCACAGACTTTCATGTCCCGAGTTGGCTTTGAATTGTGATTCTCACATCTCAGCCTCCTGAGTAGCTAGGACGATAGGCGTGAGCCACCAGCGCCCTGCAAAGTTTACAAGCTTCCTGTGAATGGACAGAGACAGAAATATAGGAGGCACACCTGGAAACAGGAAGCCATGAAGGCTCACCTATTGTCCCTGTTTCAGGTAGGCCCAGAAACATCTCTATAAGTTAGAATAATAAGCAGCACCCATCTTGGCCACCTAGAACCATTTCTTAAGTGTAAGTGGCTGCTAGGAGACCTAACCATAGGATTCCCTGAACTGGGGGTGGAGGGAAGTCACCAGATAACAGCTGTCATTTTGAGTCTTTAACTCCCATTTCTACAGAAGCAGGCAATGTCTCTACCTGTACTTACTTTTTACTTTCTCCTTTTACACTAAAGTAAACCCTTGCTAAAATGTGTACCATATGAGAGATTGCTGTTTGTGAGAAACTTTGAAATTCTTTCCATGCATGGATCTTGAGGACCTATGGCTTGAGATAGATAGTGGGATAAAAAGCCAGGTACTCAGTTTGCCAGTGTCTGGCTGCTCACAAAACCAAATCCAGAGTGCTATTAGAACCGTATTCTCAATTTCTTCTCAGCAATTCCAGACTTGTGTACCTTTCTCATGAATGTTTCTAGGTAATAAATGGTAGATTTCAGGGCAATTGTTTGCTTTTCAAATTCTTGCTTGTTACCCTAGCAAAGCTCTTGAGAAGATGACAACTTTTTGTGGAGTTGCCATCAGACAGTTGTCAGAGATGGGCTGTATAGATTAGAACTTCCCCTGGAACAATCAGATTGATCCCTCGGGTTTTTTTTTTTTTTTGTTGTTATTGTTCTTGTGTCATCCTGGGACTTAAATTCAGGGCCTGGGTTCTGTCCCTGAACTTTTTCGCTCCAGGCTAGTGTTCAACAACTTGGACCACAGCTATAGGATCTGACTAACGCAGTCCTAATTAGTAGAATCTAAATCACCTCCTTGCAATTATCAACCATATTAAGAATTGCAAAGCCGGGCCGAGAGTTTGGCCTAGTGGTTAAAGTGCTTGCCTAGCATGCATGAAGACCCGGGTTCGATTCCTCCGTACCACATACATAGAAAAAAGCTGGAAGTGGTGCTGAGGCTCAAGTGGTAGAGCTCTAGCCTTGAGAAAGTCCAAGGACAGTGCTCAGGCCCTGAGCTCAAGCCCAGGACTGGCAAAAAAAAAAAAAAGAATTGCAAAGCCAACTGTATCACTCATGATATTTACTTGGTATGTGATGCATGGACTGAAAAACTGTACCCTTGAATATGGACCAGCCTCTCCTCACAGAGTGGCTGTTTGTCTTAACCACCCCATGCTTCTGTAGCTTCCATTCCTTGCTAATCAAAGAGGCTGGACTTGTAGATTGCTCCTGTTTTTTTTTGTTGTTGTTTGTTTGTTTGTTTTAACAATTTGAAAACACATCACTGCAGACAATAACTGACAGGTCAATTAGAACTTACATGCATTCTATAAATGCACATTAAAAATTAATCTTCCAGAGAATTTAAGGAAGGAATTCCAGAGAATTTAAGCGTGTGTGTGCATGTGTGTGCGTGTGTGTGTGCAGAAATAGATAAATATAGAAAGGCCCAATCAATGGTTAGAAATGTAGAAAGATTTAATTAAAATAGTGAGAGGTGCCATTCATTGAAGCATAATTGATAACAGTATAAAGCAAGTTAATGGGGATATATTTCAGTTTATATAACTTAATTTACCTAGATGAAGATATAGCCATGTATTTTGTAAAATATAATTACTTAACTCACACAAGTTTCTGAAAATGATTACCTGGCTTTTGTATAACAAGAAGTCAGATATACTAATTAACCTTGCTCTTCTGATAGGATTGAAAGAGTACAGATTCTAAAATAGACTACTTAACAGGATAATAATGAGCTATCATTTCTGGCCCAGAATATACAATTATTCAGGTACTTGGCATACTTATATTTAAATAATAATAGTAATAATTATATAATATGCAATATATATATAATTATTATTATAGTACCATCATGAAGCTGGATGCTAGTGGTTCATGCCTGTGATCCCAATTATACAGAAAGCTGAGATCTGGAGGATCAATATTTGGAGCCAAGCCTGGACAGAAAAATCCATAAGACTGTGTCTCCACAACTGAGCAGCAAAAACCTAGGCTGGAAGTATGGCTCCACTGTCAGAGCAACAACTTATCAAGAGAAATGCTGAATTCAAATTCTAGTCCTGCCACATAACAATTTACCAGAAACATTTGCAACATAGACTAAACATAGACTTTTAGAAGATAGAATATTCTTTATCATCTGGATGTGTTTTGCCAGGGGACGTACATTCATCCAGGTTCCTGGTTAGATGGCATGCTGATATCTGACATCAGAGTGAAAGTTCAAGTTCTTTGTAGCAAATATAGCAAATGATGCTCTGGAAGCTGCTAAAAAGACTCAGAATTTGTTTTTAAAAACCCTAGATCTAGAGCGTGGCCACAGAGTTCTGGTAAAGGCCCCTGCTGAGGTCACAATAGGGTAGGGTAGGGTAGGGTAGGGTAGGGAAGGGAAGGGAAAAGGGAAGGGAAGAAGGGAAGGGAAAAGGGAAGGAAAGAAGGGAAGGGAAAAGGGAAGGGAAGAAGGGAAGGGAAAAGGGCTGAATGAATAGAAAGGAGGATACAAGAAGATTCCGTCTTAATAGCTCCCAAGCCAATCCTATGGCTTTGTATGTGTTCACACACCCAGTACAAGGGGTTATAGGTGTGTCTTTGTTACCCCCAGTAACAAAGTATGTACAGTGTGTACATGTTTATGCACTCATGTATAGGTATGTGCCATATCCTCCCTCACAATTGCTATGTTCAGTCCTTTTGATTTGTGTGAGAGCATAATGCTGTTTCAATATGATTTTGCTTCACTGACGATGTACACTTATGGCAATTGGGTCACTTGGATATCAGATTCAGTGGCTTGAAGGCAGGGCCTTGTGCTTGCTGGATGTGTTAGCTTGGCTGACACTCTACCATTGAGCTATACCTCTAGACTAGCTTTTTTGCTGGTTAAGCAGAGTTAGAGTCTTTCTGACTTTTCTGCCCAAGCTGGCTTTGTACCATGAACCTCCATGTCTTAGTATATTGAGTACCTAAAATTTTATGTGGGAGCCACCAGTATTAAGCTGGATATTTGTAAAGTTCTTATGTATGAGTTTTGTTCACTTTTTCTTTATGATTTAATATATCTTGGATATTAGTCTTATGCCAGATATACATTTAAATATTGCACATATAACATACATTGCAAATTTCTTCTTTGTAGCATGCATTTCTTTCACAATTATAATTTTTGACAAATACAAGTTCGATCTTAATGAGCCTATTTAATTAATCTTTTCCATTATGCTTAGCATACTTTATCCTTTTTAACATAAAATCATAGGTTACTTCTTGTAGAAATTTTTAAATTTGACTTTAACAATTGAATCTATAAGCCATCAAGAATTACAGTAATTTTTCTGTATCCTTTAAAATGGTAATTTTCATATTTTCCCATATTTGTATCCAATTTATTCACAGCTGTTAATTTTAAAGAAAAAACCTTTAATTTAGTGTGGTCCATTATGTCTAACCCTCTGTCAAAAATCAAGTGCCTAAGCCAGGTGCAGTGGCTCATGCCTGTAATCCTAGCTACTCAGGAGGCTGAGATCTCAGGATCAAGGTTCAAAGCCAGCCCAGGCACAAAAGGATCTGAGACTATTATCTTCAATTGACCTCAAGGGTAGGGTGGGAGATTTGAGCTGAAGAGCTCAGAGACACTGCCCAGGCCCAAGAGTAGGATGGTAGCCTTGAGCTGAAGAGCTCAGAGACAGTGCCTAGGCCAAGTTCAAGTCCTACGACCCACAAAAAAAAAAAAATCAAGTGCCTACTTATGCTTGGTTTTGTTAAGAGTGACTATTCTATTGGGGTAGGTGATTGTCCTTATTCTAGAACTATTGTTTTAAGACATACTTTTCAAAAAAATCCTACCCGATACTACGAAGTATTAGACTGAATTGTCCATTTGTTTGTTTATGTAGAGTTTAAATGAACTCAAGGCCGGGCCTCTTGCTGGTCTTTTTGCTGATTATAGGAAATGAAGTCTACTGTCCTTTCTGCCTAGTCTGGCTTGGAGTCTTGGTTCTTCAGATTTCCGCTTTCTGAGTAGCTAGGATTACAAGCATGACCCAGCAGTGCTCTGTTCCTAGTTGGTTCTTATTAGCATTTCTATAATAGGGCAGCACTTTATTCTGTAATAATAGAATGGGTGTGGCATGCCAATGAGCCTAGCAGATGGCACTGATACCACAGATGTACATTATATAGTCCCTTTTTGTCTTTTTAGGGGGAGTGGGGTAGACTGAGCTGGGGCTTAACTCAGGGCCTGGGTGCTATCTTGGAGCTCTCTGCCTAGCTCTCTGCCACTTGAGCCAGACTGTCATGTCCAGCTTTTTGGTGGTTAATTGGAGAGAAGAGTCTCTCTCAGACCTTCCTGTCCATGCTTCCTTTGAACTGAAATCCTCAGAACTCAGCCTCAGTAGGTAGGATTAAAGGTGTGAGCCACTGGAGCTTGATGGTTCTGGTAAATTTCTAGCATTATGTCTCAGCTAGACATGTGCTTTCCGTCATTCCTTGAAAAGCGAGCATGTGCCAATGGGCCCAGCTCATGAACTGAGTTGGAACCTTGCCATTCCTCCCCCCACCCCAGTTGGCATAGAATAACAATCCTCCAATCTCTACTTCTCAAGTTGCTAGTATTACAGGCTTAGCCACCGCACTGGCTTACAACAAATATTTTCAAATTGCATTTTTTTAGTTTTATCCTATGAGATCTAGAAATAAAATTTCATTTTTTGCAATTCTTGTCTTGACAGGCTTTTAATTTTACTTCATAATTCAGGCACTGGTGACTCATGCCTGTAATCCTAGTTACTCAAGGGGCTGAAATCTGAGGATCACAGTTCAAAGCTAGCCAAGACAAAAAAAAGTCTACGAGGCTTTTATTTTTAGCTAACTAGCAAAAAGCAGAAGAGTGTTTTAAATAGGGGAGTCACAGCTTTGCATGAAAACAGCCAAGAAAGTGGCAAGATCCTGAATTCAAGCGCTAGTACCAATAGAAAAGCATAATTTTGCTTCATAAAATGCTAGTTTATTTGTGTGTGCTTTTCTTTATGTCTTACATGCACAACTGTGTCATCGTTGGGTGAAAAAGGAATTCGGGTGTTTTGTTTTCTATTATCTATCCCTTTTCTTTCTGCTAACGTAACCACACTGATCAGAAACTCAAGCAGAAATTTCCTATTTACAGAGGACATCCTTATCTCTCTCCTGGTTTCAGGAGATTTTCCAGCGTCTGCTAACAGTGAGGTATTTCTTGACTTTCTTGTGGGTGTGTGTCATAGTGGGAACGCCAAGTCTTCACCTGAAATCCACGTAAATCCCGTTTGGATCTACTGAGAGTAGTGGTATCTTTAAAAGGCATGGCCTAAAAAGAGGGCTTAAATAATTTGTGTCCTCAGTGGGGTCCCAGGAACCCAAGTCCCTTTCTCTTTCTCTTCTTTCTGTGAGTGGCTTTCTTCTACCAAGTACTAATCTAAAGCAACAGCATCAACCCACCATGGACTGAAATCTCCAAATGGAAGTTGATTACATGAATTAATATTGACTACAGGGATGGATAGTGGACTAATTACACATTCCTTTCTCAAATTCAGGACTTTCCCTTTGATTGCCATAAAGCTAAGGCTTGTAACCATGGGAACCGGAGTTTAAGCTTGTCTTGAATTTTTGAGAGATTAGTGTGAACTTTACTCTTACTTCTTCCGTAGAAATAGGTATTGATCAGTTTTTCAATGTTCAAGGAAGTTTGCTTTCTAGAATGAACAAAACTTAGTGATAGTCTGATGTCAGTCATGTATTTCTAATTTTAATTTGCTGGTAATTTCTTATAATATCTGTATCTGAATTCATGAAGAAGGATTAGTGGGTCTAGTTTTTTTTTCTCCTTTTAAAGATACATGCAGGTTTTAATGATGAGGTTATATTGTTGCATTTGGGCAAGTTGGGAAATTTTATACTTTTTCTGTTCTTTGAAACATTATGGATAAAATTCATTTCATTGCTTCAGTAAGTTTTTTAAATTTATTTTGCATTTCCTGGTGAAGCCATATGGTGCTGACATTTTCTTTGTGAAGTGAGTCTTAATTACAGGTTTGAAAAATTGTTAGAGAACTATTAATATTTCACCTTAATATTACTTTAGCATTATTTAGTTGTGTTTGCTATTGTATTTGTTCAAATTAATTTTCATGAATTTCTAAGTAACCATTTGTGTGTGTGTGTGTGTGTGTGTGTGTATATATACATATATATATATATATATTATTAGATTTATTTTCTTCTTGTGGGCATCCCAGTACTGGGGATTGAACTGAGTGCCTAGGTGCCATTCCTTAAGCTAGTGCTCTACCACTTGATACACCGTCCTACTTTCAGCTTTTTGCTGATTAACTGGAGATAAGAGGCTCACAGACTTTTACTGCCTGAGCTACCTTTCAACTTCGACTCTCATATCTCAGCCTCCTCATTAGCAAGGATTTCAGGCAAGAACCACTAATGTGTAGCTTGAATTTTTTTTTTTTGCCAGTCCTGGGCTTGAGCTCAGGGCCTGAGCACTGTCCTTGGACTTTCTCAAGGCTAGAGCTCTACCACTTGAGCCTCAGCACCATTTCCAGCTTTTTTCTATGTATGTGGTACCGAGAAATCGAACCCGGGTGCTCATGCATGCTGGGCAAGCACTCAACCACTACTAGGCCAAACTCCCAGCCCTAGCTTGCATTTTTTTAAACATTCCTGATATTTGTCTTTACTTGTGATCAGTCTTGTCAGAAGCCTATGGATTTTTTTCTCACTTTGGAGCAAAACTTTTTTCTTTAATTCTAATTAATTAGACTTTCTATTCTAGTACTTTATGTTTAATTAAAGCTATATATATATATATATTTTCTTCTAGTTACACTTTTTGATGAATCTCACATCTTGGCCACTGTGTCCTTATTACTGCTCAGCTTTTTTATGCATTTTGTTTTTTGAGACAGGATCTTACAATGTAGCCCAGACCAAGCCTAGAATTGGAGATTTTCTATCTCAGCCTCTGGAATGCTAGGCTTACAAATGTGCCCCACCAAGCTCATCTTAGTTGAATGTTTTCTAATATCTATTGTGTTAGCTTAACTCTTTTCTTACATATAAAGATTTTCTAGGTTTTCTTTCCTCTTGATGTCTAGCCTTGTATTTATAGACTGATACTTGGTATCATTCTAAACTCTAAAATTTGTTGCTAGATTTATGGCACAATGGCTGAACTGTTGGTTTAGCCAACTATCTCGTGGAAAATGATATATGATGGCTTGTATTCATCTTTTCCTTGATTTTTGACCTGATTGCTCTCTTTTATTATTGAATTTGGGGGATATTTGTTGAGTAACACACAGTCATGTGAAATAAGACGAAGACATCTTTTGTACACTTTTCCTGTTTTTCTCAGGTATTTTTGGGGAGCTAGCGTGTACAGAGCCGGAATAATTACACAGATGTGGTAGCATTGCATCTGTCACAGCTTCCATGGCACCCTAGTTTTTCTGGGCAGTGGAAGGTCTCAGGACTGATCTGGACAGATCAGCCTTGGTTATGACCCTTCTCCTGGGTCCGCTTGCCATTCTAGTTTTATTTCTGTTAAACAAGGAGATTCAAGCAGAAGTGGATGGAGAGTATCGCCACTTGAGTACATATCTGTTGGCCCGTGGTCTATGCTCTGTGAATGATGTCTGTGTGCAACTTATCAAAGCACAGGGAACAAAGATCCGATTGTATTTGCAGTCAAGAAACATTCTCTGATAGGACTGAGCTGCCACTGGTAGAAAATGAGCCATAGATAATGTAGCAGGGCACAAAAGAAGTCAGTTTGACTATAGACTTGATTGTATGAACCTATGCAGTGATAATCAAGGCTGTGGAAAAATAATAGCATAAGAATTATTTTACAATAAATCATACCTTTGCATAATCACTTGATAATAATGCAAAGATTATAATACAAAGATAATACAAAAAGAAAGCAATTAGATTAAGCACTAATGGCTCATGCCTTAATCCTAGCTACTCAAGAGGCTGAGATCTGAGTATCAAAATTTGCAGCCAGCAGGATCAAGAAAGTCTGTGAGATTCTTATCTTCAATTAACCAACCCCTCCCCCCAAAAAAACTAGTCCAGAAGCAGGGGTGTGGCTCAAGTAATAGCACACTAGCCTTGAGTAACAAAGTTCAGGGCCAGAACTCAGACCTTGAGTTCAAGCCCCAGGAACTATCCCCACCCCCATACACATACATACACAAAGCAGAAATTAAGAAAATAAAGTCACATGTGAAATAATAAAAAGTAACCCTAGACCTCTAGGAACTATAAATGGCACTGAGGAGATCATATTACTTTATCTTGATGTCCTGAAGAAGCCTGTGTGGCCAGATACATGGGCAGGAACATGACGTTTTGGTGTTAAGCATTGCGGGATAGGAAGAGTGAAGAAAGGTAGAACTTTCTTCCTATACATTATGCTCAAGACAGGATACGCTAATCACGGAAGAACGAAGTATATGTCATTTGCTTTACACATGCTAATTTTTTAATCACTTGGACAAAATGCTTTTATAAATCATTATTACAAAATACAGGCTCCCTGAAACCAGTCTCAATTCATCTTTTTAATATTTTTTGGTGCCAGTCCTAGGGCTTGAACTCAGGGCCTGAGCACTGTCCTTCGGTTTTCTTAAGGCTAGAGCTCTGCCACTTGAGCCACAGCACCACTTCTGCCTTTTTCTATGTATGTGGTAACGAGGAATCGAACCCGGGTCTTCGTGCATGCTAGGTAAGCACTCTACCACTAGGCCAAACTCCCCAGCCCCCTTTTAATATTTTTTACAAAATTGTACTTTCAATATTGTTAAAGGTACTATTTAAGTTTCTCGTGTTCATCATGGTTAGAATTTCCCCAGGATTCTATGTCAACATCATCCTTTTGTAGGATGCACCTTGAGATCCTCCAATTTTGAATATGTGCCCTTGATCTGAGCTGTTCTCAACTTTGCAATCATCAGTGGTTCTAGAACCAGGTACAAAAATATCAGTTTTGTGTTGAAGGCCAATTGCCCCTCAAACAAGCACTGTCTTATCCTCTTAAAGCAAAGAGCCCCAAAAATTCAGGCATTTACCTCTGTGGCTGTTCTGAAACAATCTCGATGGATTTTCCGCTGAGAGAAGGACCAAGTTAAGGGTCAATCAGGCCATAGCCCGAAACTTGTGCCACTGCTCCATTTCTGGCTTTTTGGTAGTTTATTGATGAGCCTCCGCATCCTTCTTGCTCAGGCTGGCTTCAACCCTCGATTCTCTGATCTTAGCCTCCTAAGTAGGTACGATCACAGGCCTGGGTGCTCAGCTTGTATGGTTCTTTCAAAATAAAAGGCTTAGGTTGTACCCTAGGGTGGTTTGGGGTGAAACTGACATCACCTAGTATGCCTGCTGGGAAAACCCAAAGAGCCTTCGTGCAAGGGGTTGGAATATCTGAGCAATAAGAGTAGGGCAGTGGCTCTAGGCTAGCTCTGTCTTCCAATCTTCTCAGCTGCTTCTCTTTTGTGCTGATAGTAGGCCTTGAATTAATGGCCTTGTGCTCTCCGTGTGCTCTTCCATTGAAGGACAATACTCTACCACTTGAACTATGCCTTCATGATTATTCAGAGGTCACCGTCTATGGACTTTTTAGCCTGGGCTTGCTCCAAAGATCTTCAGATCATAGCCACTGAGAAGCTAGTATCCCAGACATGAGTCACCAGAACCAAGCCTGACCTACTACTGCTTGATAGCAGTAATTTTGGTAATTTTGTAAAACAATTATCATGATATTAATTATAAATACCTAAAATAAAACATTTGCTCTTCACATATAACCTGTGTTTAATTGCTGAAGTCACACTTCAAAAAAGTAGGCAAGTGGCCAAAAAAGCAAAACTAGGATGTGGTCCTGCTATTATCATTGTCAGAGAGTTCAGCTAAATCACTTGTAGAAGATATGCCATCACGTCAGAAAACATAAATAAATAAGCTGACTCATGCCTGTAATCGTAGCTACTGGGAAGACTGAGATCAGAGGATTATGAGTTGAAGCCAGCTTAAACAGACAAATCTATATGATTCTTAACTCCAAAATCCTGGACTGGAGGTTTGGTTCAAGTGGTACAGCGCCAAGAGTGAGTAACAAAGCTAAGGAGCTCCAGGACAGCTAATTCTGTGTGTGTGTGTGTGTGTGTGTGTGTGTGTGTGTGTGCTATATCTATATTCATGGTTAAATATTTATAGACTATTTTCTCTAGTGTGTGTGAGAAAGAGGGCTGGGGAGGGGAATGTAGAGCCACATTTTTGCTCGGTTTTAGTAAATAGCTTGTTTCCTTTTTTTTTTTTTTTTTTTTTTTTTGCCAGTCCTGGGCTTGAGCTCAGGGCCTGAGCACTGTCCTTGGACTTTCTCAAGGCTAGAGCGCTAGAGCCTCAGCACCACTTCTGGCTTTTTTGTATGTATGTGGTACCGAGGAATTGAACCCGGGTCTTCATGCATGCTAGGCAAGCACTTTAACCACTAGGCCAAACTCCGGGCCCTTGTTTCCTTTTTTTTATTGCAAATGAAAACCTACCCGGCTTTAATATCACAACATGTCATCAAACTCTCCAATACTCTAGAAAAGCAAACATTCCCCAGTCTCCTTGTGGTATCGATCCTTTTAAAGTAATTTTTTTCACATATTAGTATATGTTATTTTGGGGGAGAAGAATTTTTTTTTTTCTTTCCACGATGAAAGCCTATTTTGCTCAAAGAACCTGGAGGCACCTGGATGTGACATCAATGCTATTGATCAGGGGCTGCCTTAGGCGAGACCAGCCCCTAGGCCAGGGGGCTGGACCCTGTGGGAAACAATCCCGAGGCCAGATTTTTCTAATGAACTGGCAGTAGTAAGGATAGAGGCCCTGGATACCCCTGAATCCATCCTTTCCTGCCTCCTCACTGATGGTACTTTCTGCTGCCGACACTTGAAGGTGTCTGGCATTCTTGTAATGCTGGAACCTGGTCTTACGTTGAACAGGGTCCTGAGCCTGACAGAGCAGTGCTGCTTGCCAACAAGTACCCCTCCCTGGTTCCCTTTTTCATAGTCTTTAGGGAATGAACTAACTGAAGTCTTGACACTGCATCCCTACAAGCTCATCTTTCACTTGAGATTTCACTTCTGGAAGGATCCTGTGTATGGAATGGAGAATCTACAGGGGTTCATTTCCCCCTGTGTGTATCCCATCTGCGCCATATTTGTGGGCCCAGTGAGATTTATTCTCTTGACACTTGCTACTTGCTTTGTCATTTCATCTTCTGGAGAATCGTTTATTCCTCAGGGCCACTTTTATTTGACTTTATAAAAATGTCCTTGTTTGGGGCCGGGAGTTTGGCCTAGTGGTTAAAGTGCTTGCCTAGCATGCGCGAAGACCCGGGTTCGATTCCTTGGTACCACATACATAGAAAAAAGCTGGAAGTGGTGCTGAGGCTCAAGTGGTAGAGCTCTAGCCTTGAGAAAGTCCAAGGACAGTGCTCAGGCCCTGAGCTCAAGCCCAGGACTGGCAAAAAAAGAAAAAAAATTCCTTGTTTGTCTGTCCAGACTCTAAATGTTATCAGATCAGAAGTCTTGTATCATCTTATTATCAATAGATCCTAAAACATTGCAATGTGGGTTTGATTTCCTGCTCAAGGCTGGCACTTTACAACATGAGCCACATCTCTACTTCTGACTTTTTGCTGGTTAATTTGGGATGACAGTCTCAGGGACTTCTCTGCCCAGGCTGGCTTCTAACTGGAAGCCTCATATTTCAGCCTACTGAATAGCTGGGATTACAGGCCTGAACTACCAGTACTCAGCTAAGGTGGTTCTTGAGTGTGTGCCAGTATTAGAAAATGAAATCAAGAACACATTGCTCTTGTTTGGCTTTTTCTCTCAAGGCTGGTACTTTGCCACTTGAGGCACACCTCCCCTTCCAACTTTTTGTGGGTTAATTGGAGGTAAATGTTTCATAGACTTTTCTATGCAGGTTGGCTTTGAACCTTGATCCTCATATCTCAGCCTCCTTAGTAGCTAGGATTCTAGGAATGATCCATGGACATCAGATTAGTAATTTTTATTGCATCAGAAACATAATTAGCACTATAGCTAAATATTTGCCAGGTGCTCTGTAATGATATTGTCTGAAAGCAACCCCAGCATCACCTCCCCCTCACCATCAGGAGAGCGATTGTCAATGGAAACTGGGTGCAGTTTGTAGGTAGGTCACTTCAGAGCATATATGAACTGAATTCCTGTCAGCATAACCTAGGGTTTGGAGCAAAAGGAATCTGCTTTGAATTCATGTCTATGTGCCATTTATTGCCATTTGCCAGTTCCTTGGCTCTCAGCAAGCTGAGATCATTACGAATGATCAGACCTGTCTCAGACACTGGTGACTAGAGGGATATCCATATTCATATTCCTAAGACTTCCCTGGAGATTCTGGGGGGAGCAGGCTCAGAATGGGGCCTAGGTCCCCTTACTTCAAAAGAATTCTGGCATCTCTTACCACACACACCACACTGAAAACCCTGTGATGGAGCAGAGGCCCTCAGAGACTATGAATCTCACATTTCAGAAGGTACCTGGGAGGCGGGAGGAGGTCTAGAAGCTACTCCCTCCAAGTGCTCCTGCCTGATGAAAAGGTTTCTCTGCTGTGCTAGTGTCTGTGTATAAGGTTTGTTGTGTCACTGTAATTACAGGGTGAGCACAAGCTCCATTTCTCAGTGCAAATAAAGCAGTCAGAGCCCACTCTGAGGCAATTGTTTCCCATTAGGGAAATGCTAGGTTGCCTCTAATGATGAATGGCAATAACACAACATGTAATTCCTATAGCTGTGATATAATACATCCCCCAGCCCCCCCCCCCCCCCCCCCGCACAACTCTCTCCAGAGCCAGGTCCTCAGAAGGCCTAGAAAGATGGGGTGTTGTGTCCGGACTGAGTGATGACCTCTATATGTTTGTTTCATGTGGATTTACAGCTTCCCTCTCCAGAAAGATGATGTGTGACAAAGGATGTAGAATCACCATCCTCCCTCCCACCTAGAAATTAATCCTCACTCAGATGCTGAGATTTATGAAGGAATTAGGCTCCGATTTCTACTTTCTGGTTTTTTTTCATCGAAATCTCTTAAGTATTTCAGATAATTTTAGCCCTACGGGTTTTATGGAAATGATCTAAAACGTTTCCATCAGAACCCTTCAGGGTTAAGCCTAGTGATTTAGAAGGCTAAAATGTGAGGATCAGGGCAAGAAAGATTGAGTGACATCTGTCTTTTAGCTAGTTAATTGGAGATAAGTGTCACTCAATCTTTCTTGCCCAGTTCTGAAGGCTAGAAAGTCCAAGGTCGAGGACTCGTGTGTGGTAAGGGTGTTCTTGCTCCATCATCTCATAGGGGAAGGTAGAAGGGCAAGAGGCAAAGAGTGAGTATCAGGGAAGAGACAGTCAGATAGACACAGACAAAGACAAAGAGAGATAAAGTCAGAGAGAATCCTTTTGTTAGGAGTTTATCTCTTCATGGATCCATCACCTATATTCATAATTTCATCCTTGATAAATTCCACCTCTCAACACAGTTGCATCAGAGGTGAACTAAACCTAGATATTTGGGAAGACGCATTTAAGTGTCTTATGATTTTATACTCAATCCAGTCATTTTAAATTATATTTGATTCGCTGTTTTCAGTAGGGATTTCCTCAAAATCTGATAGATGTTAGTAAACAAATCCAAAAATACCTGGACATTTTTTAAAGTGAGAAGTGCTATGAAAGGGAGGTTATCTTGCCCTGAATACACATAACTTGTGCACATTATTTAAAAAAAAAAAAGCTTTGAAACTGTTTTTTCAACCTCATATCCAAAGTCCAAAAGTTCCAAGTTAGGTCTGGTAACTACCACCATGTGCCAAATAATGACAAGATGAAGGGCAGAGAGGGGAGATTTATCACATGGCAGGCAGCGCCTCAGTACATCTTCAGCCTTGGGTTAAACGGGATGAGCAGGGGCAGGGCTGGAGAAAGGTGTGTACACAGTCTCTGAGGTGCGTCAGCTCCCACAGGGTGGCAGTTGAGACATGGCCAAGTTCAAGAACCACACTATGCACAACCAGTCCTGCAAGTGGTACGGAAATGGCATCAAGAAACCCAGATCACAAAGGTATGAAGGGGGTGGACCCCACGTTCCCGAGGAACCTGTGTTTTGCTGAGAAGCACAAGAAGGGCTTTAAGAAGATGCAGGCCAACAATGCCAAGGCTATGAGCACGTGGGCCGAGGCCGACAAGACCCTAGTGAAGCCCAAACTAGTGAGCAACAAAACGCAGGCTCCTGAACAGGCCACGCGCAAGCTCCAGCGACTCGCCTACATCTCCCATCCAAGCTGGGGAAGCACATCTGTGCCTATATCACCAAGGGCCACGGGCTCACCGGCCCAAGGCCAGGGCCCAGGCCCTGGCTAAGGCCAAAGGTAAGGCACAAGCCAAGGCCCAGGCTCTGGCCCTTAAGGCTGTCCAGGGCTCTGGGAAGGCCTCACAGTGAAGACCTCTGTCTGACAGTGTGAGGGCAGGAGGACTGCTCTGTCTCCCTGGCTGCCATCATGGTGGGTGGGGTGGGGTGGCAGTGGCCTGTGTCATTTCTACCAATAGACCTGAGGCAGGATCTGGTAGAAAGAAATAAAAGAAGGAAGGGGGGGGGAGGGAAGAAGGAAGGAAGGAAGGAAAAGGAAGAAAGAAAGAAAGAAAAAAAGAAAGAAAGAAAGAAAGAAAGAAAGAAAGAAAGAAAGAAAGAAAGAGAGAAAGAAAGGTACACAGTCTCAAATGACATGTGTGGGCTGTTTGACCTTCAGCTCAGTCTCTGTCTCTGGAGGCCTGGCGTGGTCTGTGTCTTTTGACTATTCTCTTCCTTTGTGATAGTTCTGCCCTCTGCCACAAGAAAAAGAGGGACTGCCTGCCTGAGGGACAGTTTCCCTTTTGTCACTGGATGCTTACCAGTGAACCTGGCTCTTCCTGGACACTGCGGCTGATGACAAAGTGACTGCAGGAGGGATATGGTGGCTGTCTGTTGCAGAATATAAACCCCTTTTCCCAAGGCCCTTTTCCCAGGGCCAAAGGATACTTTGCTAGGCAAGGCAGAGAGACAAGGACATTGATGGAAGCAAGTCTGCTGTTCAGAAATATCAGTATTCAGCATGCTTAAGCAAGAGTACATTGTAGTAAACCAGTTGACCAATTTGTTAGGCTAGGTAAGAAAGGATGGCCAGTTAAAGGAAAGCTCATTGTGACTTCCTGCTTCTTCTGCCTTGAAGGTCCTAACCACATTATCACATTGTCTCATAATGGTTTCTTTCTGTCATATTATCTTCTCTTCAAAAGCCTATTTTTCCCTTGGACACACTATTTGTTGTTTCCTTCCCAAACTTCGTTACCGGATCCTTAGCCTTGAGGTTTGTATTCATAGCCTTACCAAGATCTCATACTCCAAAGTGTTTCTTAAGTTTATTTTTTAATTTTTCTTCTTCCTGGATGTAATCTCCAGAGATCATCAGAAAATCCTAGTGCATAATAATGCCTGGGGATATGGCAGATACCCAATGCTATTTACTTTATGAATAGAGAAGGACACATACATATAGCACTGAGATGTTACAGAGAGAAAAGGGGCAGGACTCAGTTAACAGGTTGGCTGCAGCACTGAGAAAGATCTAGGGAGGAACCATCATTTCTACTTAACATTCATAAATTCACATCTGAGACAGAATATGACTGAAGACAGATTAACAAGAGAAAAATAAGCAGGTTTGTGGAATCCTGCAGCAAACACCTTGAGGGAGAAATCTTCATGAAAAGTTAACTCGGAGATCGTTTAAAACTCTGACTTGCAATGTCATCAACCAAAAGATCAGACTTGCAAACTGACGTGACAAAGGACAGAGACTTTGAGTCCTTTGGGCATGACTCTGAGAGAAGACAAACAGACGGCAGATAAAGGGTAGTAAAGCTTTCTGATTGAAAGTCTTCTAACAGCTCAAGGAGAAAAGTTACCTTCCATGACTAGACATGTCTCCAGCTGGTAGAGTCACATGTGTGTCTATTTTCTATCCTTTTCATTTCTCTCCTCTCCTATTTTTTTTCTTTCCCTTTCCTTTCTTTTTTTAATGCCAGTCCTTGGGCTTGAACTCAGGGCCTGAATGCTATCCCTGTGTCCCTGAGGGTTTGTTTTTTTTTTTTAATCAAGTCTAATGTTCTATCACTCGAATCATAGCTCCACTTCCAGGTATTTTTGGTTAACTGAAGATAAAAGAGTCTCACAGGCTTTCTTACCTCGGCTAACTTTGAATCAGGATCTTCAGATCTTAGCTTTCAGAGTAGCTAGGATTGCTTCAGGGATGAGTTATCAGTGCCTGGAACATCTGTGTCTTTTAAAAAAAAAAGCTACATCCTGCTCCCAGATAGATAAGGAAGAGGGTGCACCCTCCTGTCTTGGAAAGAACATTTTCCCCTTATTTTGGGGAGGCACTGACCTCCCACCATGGCATTGGGGTTGACTTCCAGACTTGCATCATTGGACAAAGGGGGATGGAGAGACTCGACTTGAGGAGGTGCTTCCTACACTTGTAGGAAGAGTAAACAAATGAATGAGTGAGTGAATAAGTGAATCCTCATGAATACATGATGACAGAATAGTGCCTCTCCAGACTGATCACAGCATGGGAGCTTGGCTCTAAACCAATGGGTTCAGGGTGCTGACAGGTACCATGCTTCCTCCTGTTCAATTGACTGGATGAGCAGAATGAACAGAAAAGAGAGGTGAGAGCCATGTACTTGCTGACTGCCTGCTGAGCTTCTATTTCTGGCCTTCCTAGGGCAGCCTGCCTGGTGGAAATGAGCTATGCTGAGTTCTCTGCATTCTCAGGCAGCAGGGCTTCAAAAGCTGCTGGGCTCTGGAGCATGTCATCCTTGCTGATTACATGGTGTGGCCTGCAGAGAACCCTGCTTGGTCTGGGCAAACACCTTCTGAAAAGAAAATGAAGAAGAGCTCTAGCAGAGAACAGGAAGAAAAATGTTCTGCCGTCCTGTGAGGAGACAGAAGAAAACCCCAGCAAGCCATGGGTAAATGAAAAGAGAGTTGTTTTGATTTTTGCCTCAGGGGATATTCAACAGATGGATTTGTCTATTTTCTCTCTGCTAAAGAGTCAAGCTATCTCCAGGGAACCAATATATCTTGCTGCCTTCTGCCAAAACTTCCTTCAAGAGCTTACACTCCATGCAAAAGCATCAGATCTTTTCCTTAGCATTTCCCCCAAGGCATTGTCTTTGTTGATATTAGAAAGTATTTTTTAAAGGGAGGGGTTATCCAATGAAAAGAAATATTCAAGTTTTACTGCTTTGAAGCAAAGCATTTGAACTCAGAGCTTGAGGCTTGCTAGATAGGTACTCTTACTGGTCCAATTATGCCTCCAGTCCTTTTTGCTTTAGTTACTTTTGTTTAAGGGATGTTCTTGCATGTTTAACTCTGGCCAGCCTCAGACCATGATCCTTCTGTTCCTGCCTCCCACATAGCTGAGATTACACATGTGAGTGACGAGGCCTGGCGAAAATTCTACTTGTTCAGTTGCATAACAAAAATAGAAATGAACTGATCAATAGGGCAAATAAGGGATGGGTCACAGAGAAGAGGAAAAAGCCAAATGAGATGGGGGGAGTGGAAGCTAGTATCTGAGAAGGACTCTGGAAATTTCTTGGAATGATGAAGCAGTTCCGTATCATGAAAGGACATGGCTTGCATGGATTGATGCATTTTTCAAAATTCAACGAAGTTTTTCATGGTCCTCTCAAAGCCTTATGTATTTTTGAAGGATAGACATAAGGCCAAGTGCTGGTGGCTCATACCTGTGATCCTCTCAGGAGACTGAGATCTGAGATTTGTAGTTCAAAGCCAGCCTGGGTAGGAAAGTCTATGAGACACCAATTAACCAGCAAAAAAAAAAAAAATGGAAGTGGATCTGTGATTCAAGTGGTAGAGTGTTTTCTCTGAACAGAAAGCTCAGGGACAGTGTCCAAGCTCTGAGTCCACGCCTCTAATAGACATAAGCAGAAGAAATCAGGTCATTCTCTCAGTGATGCATTTTTTTTTGTGTGTCTATGCCAGTACTAGGGCCTAGGGCTTGAACTAAGGGCCTTACATTCCTCTGTTTTGTTTTTCCTTCACCACACCTTTCCTTTCAGCTTTCTGCTGATTAGTTGGAGATAAGAATTTCACAGACACTTTTGTGGGCTGGCCTCAAACCACAATCCTCAGATCTTAGCCTCCTGAATAGGTGTGGCCCACAATGTTCTGGTTAAACACAGTAGCTTAACAAGCTTCAACACTTCCTAAAGACACTTGGGAAGAGGTATGAACATTATCTGTGCCTGAGCAAAGAATCCTATATTTCTCATTCTCATCATCCAATAAACAAACAGCTTCTCCCTTTCTAGCTACTCAATTACTTACCACCCATGAAGCAAATCTGAGTCTAGAGATCCAGGCTTCTATTCTGAAAGCCCTGTGCTACAGTACTGGCTTCTAGATATTCAAACAAATGGGCTGTGGTCAGAAGGAGGGGAGGTTGACATGAGGATGTAGCTGGGTACTTGTTTTCATTCAAAGGCAAGCTCAGTGGCATAGGGCTCATGGCACTGCTTCATTTTAGAAAAGTTGTATTCCCAAGAGCAGACACTTGCAGAACTGAACATTGACCTCTCTCCTTTACCTCTTTGCTTAGTTAGGTAGGACACAGAATCACATTTATAATTAAGTGTATGTTGTTTGCAGGAGCAGAGCAAATATGTTAATAAGGATGCTCTCATGAATAGAGTTACAGCATAGACTGTGTGTGTGTGTGTGTGTGTGTGTGTGCGCGTGCGTGCATGTACGTGCATGTGCGTGCGTGCGTGTGTGTGTGTGTGTGTGTATACACAAGTGTGTGCTGGTTCTGGGCTTGAACTTAGAGCCTGGAAGATGTTTCTGAGCTTTCTGAGCTCTTTTGTTCAAGGCTAGTACTCTACCATTTGAGTACATCTCTGCTTTAGGCTTTTTTTTTTTTTTCAGTCCTGAGGCTTGAACTGAGGGCATGGGTTCTGTCCCTGAACCTTTCTGTGCTTAAGTTTAGCACTCTACCACTTGAGCCACAGCACCACTTATTTTTCTGAATAGTTTATTAGAGATAAAAGTCTCACAGAATTTCCTGCCTGGCCTGGCCTCAAACCATGATCCTCAGATTTAAGCCTCCTGAGTAGCTAGGATTACAGGAATCAGTCACTGACATCTACTCAGCGGTCTCGCTCTCTCTCTCTCTCTCTCTCTCTCTCTCTCTCTCTCTCTCTCTCTTTCTCTCTCTCTCTGACTAGTTAATTGGAGATCATTGTCTCACAGACTTTCCTACCTTGGCTGCCTTCAAACTGTAATCCGAGCTAGGATTACAGGTGTGAGCAGCTAGGATTACAGGTGTGAGCCACTGGCCCCTGGCCTCTTCTGATTCATAGAAGATACAGAGTTTCATGGGCTTTCTCCTGCTCGTGCTGGCTTCAAACTTCAATCCTCAGATCTTAGCTTCCTGAGTATCTAATATTACAGACAGGCAGGAACCATTCATCATCTGGCTCACATTGTTTGTTTTTAAAATATAATTTTAAAATTATTATTATAAAGATGATGCCCAGAGTGATTATACTTTTCATAAGTCAGGTCATGAGTACATTTCTTTTTGAACAATGACAGCTCTTCTTTCACTCTATTCCAGTCATATTGTTTGTATATTGACCTCAGGAGCCAGTACTGTGTCTGCCAGCTCTGGCTTCCTCTGTGCCTTCTCCAGAAATCAGGGCTAATGGGATCAGCTTGCATTGAGAGTCCAGCTACCCAGACTCTGGCCTATAGTAGGAAGCTGTAGACCCAACAAGGCTCTCTCCAACCCACCATGATGAATTTCCCTTTCTGCCAGGTTTATGCTGCAATAATAGCAGACACTTAAAAGTGCTCACAGCAGTACTTTTTAACTCAATAACGAATCAGGATATTTTTAGTTATATACGTTTTAAAAATACATTATTTTTCTTTCTTGCTCTTCTATCTGTAATCTCCCATCTAATTTCTATAAGTGTGAGAATTAAAAAATGTTTTTCCAGCTCCAGGCAAGGTCACAGCAATCCTCTCTTTATCTTGGTTACCAGGGAGTGAAGGAACATTCAGTGTAACAAGAAAGACTACGCTGGAAACAAATGGTCAGCACATTTAGAAACAAGCAATTCCAAGTCCACTATCCAGTTTAAAGTCAGGTCGCATGAGTATCTTAGTGGGCCATGCTCCTGGACTTTTTTACTTAAAAAAATAATAATCCTTCTCCTGGTAGGACTGTACTTTGCCTTTCAGTAACAGTATAAATTCCTCAGTTTTTGTCCTTTCCTCCAAGAGACTCTGATCTCATTATTTGTAAAATGGCATCCAGGTTGGCAGTCTGAATTTCTGGTATCAATTCTGTAAATCCATGATAGGGATCTGTGGGTGAATTTTGTGTTGGAAGTATGGAACAGTACACAGATGTACTGCATGGTTTTGATGCGGTGTCTAAAAACCCAAGATCCAAGCCAGGTGCCAATGGTTCATGCCTGTAACCCTAGCTATACAGGAGGCTGAAATCTGAGGATTGTGGTTCAAAGCCAGCTCAGGTAGGAAAGTCTATAATATTCTTGTCTCCAAACTAATCACCAAAAATATGGAAATGGAGCTGTGGTTCAAGTGGTAGAGGGCTAGTCATGAGTAAAAAAGCTCAGAGACAGTTCTTATGCTCTGAGTATAAGCCCTGGGCCTGGCACACACATATACATGTGAAAAACTTCACGATGCATCGAACTCAAAATGGAAATGTTGAATTGTAACTTCTTTGTACAACTACTTAATGATAATAAAGATACAGTTTTAAAAAATAATAAAAATAACCAGGCACTGGTGTCTCACGCCTGTGATCCTAACTATTCAGAAAGGTGAGATCTGAGGATCACAGTTTAAAGCCAGTCTGGGCGTGAAAGTCCATGAGACTCTCATCTTCAATTAACCACCAGAAAACCAGAAGTGGTGACGTGGCTCAAAGTGGTAGAGTGTTAGCTTTGAGCTGAAGAGCTCAGAACAGTGCCCAGGCCCAGAGATCAAGCCCCAAGACCAACTGAAAAATACATACATACATACATAAATAAACAAAACAAAGTCTGAAAAAACTTATATATCACACCTTCTGTGTCCCCTGGTACACAGGCCCCTAACAGAGAAGTAGTGCAAAGTTCTCTGATGTGTCAGTTTCTGGCCACACACTTCTAGGAGACTCCCTAAATTACTGCTGGACAGATATATCACCGTGTCTCCTAATATTCCAGCTCATGAAAGCTGCTACTTCTGTGAGTCTCATTTTATAGTTTCTCCTATTTCTCAGACCTCAGGAAACTTAAATCTTCTCCTGACTTATCTTTCTAGAACACTTTCAGAAAAGAATAGAAATAAGCAAATGGATAGGATTGAGGGTTTTTTTTTTTTGCCTGGGCAAAAAAAAAAGTCTGTGAGACTTCTCTCTACCATTATTCAGCAATAAATTGGAATTGGAGGTGTGGCTCAAGGGGTAGAAGGCAGCCTTGAGCAAAGAAGCTAAGTGAGAACACCCTAATTTTAAGCCCTACACACACACACACACACACACACACACACACACACACACACACACACACACCAGCAAAGTTTGCAAACCCTCATCTATGAATTGTATACTCACACAGAAACTTGGCTCAGAAGGAGATTGTCTGGACACTACCTTTAGGCCATTGCAACACTAAGGCAGGGTCAGCTAAAAGGTCCTTGTTCCAATTAGACACAAAAGGTAGAAACTCTGTTACAGCTGACCCCCTGGGATCTTCTGATATTACAGATATATCAAAAAGCATCCTGATGAGATTCCCCTCCCTGAAAGTCATAGAGTACCCATATGAGTATGAGTTTGTCTTGACATGAAGATTTCATAGCCTAACGTTTCCTGAAGATCTGTACTCTCAAATAGCCTCATCCAGGTCTCTGTGGCTACACCAATTCCAGTACTGCTCTTGATCTTTGGGAAAGTGGGGGGTGGAGGGTGGAGTCTAGATCAGGAAACACCCAGTTTACTTGAGGATTTGACCATGGTTTCTTTCAAATGGTGGATCTTTATTTAGGAAGTTTCAACCTGTTCTGGAGAGCCCTTGTGTATCCCTTTTCCCTTCTTGTAATATTTTCAGGATATCTTCCTTACCTTGAAGGTTTTTGATCCATTATGGGTAGCAGTGGCTCAAGCCTGTAAGTCTAGCTATGTGGGATGTGTGAACTGGCTTTATTTCACCATCCATTAACTCAGACATGACCAAAATTTTCCCAAGTTAAACCTTTCTTTAGTCTGTCATTAATTTTCTTTGTGCCAGATGCAAATCTCTTTCCCAGACTCAAAGTTTGCTTTAACAGAACCTTTCTTTTTCATGCTACCTGCTGTATACCAGGCAGTGTGGTTGTGGCGGTGGACGCGTGTTTAATAAAAAGAGACAGACTCTCAATCAAAAATCCATAAAGACAATTATGTCCTCCAGGCCAGGCCAGGGTCACAGAGCTCTTGTTCAGATTCACAAGTAGCTTGTGACAAGCTTGATGTGTTTCTGACCTAGGAAAGCAAAAGAGCCTGTGCGCTGCTAGCATTTCAATCATTTAGGGCAAGAAAGGAGATTTAAATACCATCACTAGAGCAGCTCAGTATCTGCCTGATTAACTGGGAGTTGTAGTCAAATTAATTAATATGACCCTAAGAACATGAGGCAACATTAACCATGTCTGCAGGAAAGCCAATCTTCAGTGATAATTAAGTGAGAGAAATTTCACATATTATAAATAAGGGATAGAAAGGCCAGGAGCATGGCTTGGTGATTACTGACAACATATTTTAGACACTGGGTGGAAGTATGTGGGCCTCACTGCCAGAGGAGGCTTTGCCACATATACTGTGGTAAAGTGATTCTCTACGTCATTACTTCAGTCATTCCTTACTGCTGTCCATGTTTTCCTGGTGGTCCCGAGTACCATGTTGTTGTACTATTTAAAATTTTTCCCTTTGGGTGAAAACTTACTTGGCAGAGTCTTGCTTTAATAAAGGATAAAAAAATAGAAATATCTCTGCAATCAGAGTGGGGAAAAGAGGCTCATGGGAGACGGAAAATTCAGTATAGTCACAATATTCAAATGACCATATGTGAGAATGGAACTAGGAAATTGGAGGGGCTGTGCGGGGCTGGGATAGATGGAAGGGAGAAGGATGGAGGAGGTGTTGGTGATCAAGGTGCATTATACTCATAAACTGGCATGGTGGATTGAAAGCCATCTGTACAACTACTTAAAGGTAATTTAATTTTTTCAAATAAAGAAAATGCTTCCTAAATGACCCCTCCCCCCCAAAATGGTACATCATTTAAAAAAAAAATCAGAGTTGGAGAAGAGGATTTCATCTGTTATGGACCATGGCAGTATCTGATACAGAAGAAGGGGGGTATATGTGCACGTGTACAAGTGTGTGCATGTGTATACCCACACATGCATGCACACATACATGCATGCACACACATACATACACGTATGTGTGTGCATGCATGTGTATGCAAGTCTATGCAGTTGCAGACATTCACCATGATCATGTCTATATGAATGTGGACATGTATTTGCATATACCATCAGGTGTATACATATATAATTGAGTACATGCTTGCATGTGTCTATGTGGGTGTGTATATGTGAGTGGATGTGAATGTGGAGGGGTTGCATGTAAATGGAAAATATAGCATCAAACTACATTGGCTGCAAAGCATAAGCTGAGATGTCTGCTAGAATAGAGCTTTGCTCCCCCATAGGAGTTGTACCCTTTTCTGTAGGAGGCAGATTTGCTGGCAAGTGAAATTACCAGGAAGGTGATGCAGTCCTCAGAATCAGGATGATTATAGGTTCAGATAAGTGCTCTCGGGTCCACAAAAGGAGCTCTTTTCTTCCTGCCTGCCTTTGAACAGAATAGTTCCTTATCTGACACGGTCATGATTTGTGGTGTGATTTTGGGAGCCATGTTAAATAATTTTTAAAGAAACATTCATTTTCGAATCCCAGCTTCCTGTATGTCTGAGAAGCATTTTGATTTTGCCCAGGATTCATAGGAACTGAGAGATGACACATAAATAGGAGCTTGTCTCGTGTCCTTTCTGGGTCAGAGTAGACAGAGAACACCTGCCCAGTGATTCCTTCTATCTTGGGAAGGAGAGATTTTTGTGGTTCCGTTTGAACTCAAACGGATGTAAGAGGAACCTACTGTATTAATCAGTAACATGCTCACACAACCTTGACAACTCTATTCACTTAATTTACTATTTTCAAAAATGACTGGACACCCAGAAGTTCTATGCCACAGCTTCTGGGCATAGCAGGGAATGTTCAAAACTCAAAGGAGAACTAATTTACAGTGTCTTGCAATCTGTTTCCATATGAGCATAATTCATCCCATGAAAGAAGCCTAGAAATTAAAATTCTGATTCAATTGCTTTTGAATAAAACATTTGTCCTAGAGCCTTCAGAGGCCATTTTGCATTGGCAAATCTGTGTTTCCTGTCTTCTGTGTTTATCTCCCGGTGGCAGTGGGGACCTTGCAGGACAGCCATGGTAATTACAGAGCTTATGTTCCCTCCAGCATGCTAAGTGACTCTGGCGGGGAGGCTGAGAGGCAGCACAGTTGTGGATGGACATCTTTGGCTTTTTCATTACCAGAGGGGATCTGATAAGGAGCACAGATACAGAGTGCTGATGCCTCTGCATTTCTAATGCAGCTGAGGACATGTACTAGATTTCATCAGAATGATGAAAGAAGGAGGGGACTGAGTCGCTCCTTCTCCACAGAACAGCTACACTTGGGGTTTTGCCAAGCAGTGGTTCAAAGCATCAAGGCACACACGATGGTGGAAGGTAGCAGGGGCTTTACTGTGCATTTGGAAATCAAGTCAAACATATTCCCATGGTATTTTTAAATGAATGAACAAACAACTGGGATTTGGACTTAAGGTTCACACTGAGTGAAGCAAATTACATTACAATGCAGCAAGTTCGGTTCATAAATCCTGATCTCCACCTTGTAACACCCCCCCCCCCATGTCTGGGCAAGACTTAACTCCATGCATACATTTACCTTCAGGGAACTTACTCCTCTCAATTTTGATCACTTAATTCATTAACCATGCTTGGAGTGGTGAGTCCCAAGAGGAGGGGCATGTTTCTGGGTTCCTATTCCAATGGAGTGAGCTTCCTGCCATACCATATAGTCGTGAGACCCAGGGCAGGGGGCTGTATCACATCAGTGAAAGCTCCTTTGCTAGCCACATTTATCTCTGAATACATGCCAAAAAACTCAAGGTATCGAATATCTATTCTCATTTTCTCCAGCATTTCCAAAAGGTCCCTAAGGCTTTGTAAGTGCTTGCCTTAGAACTGCAGTCCAGGAGAAGGTCACAAATAGCAATGGAAGCCTTACCTTCTCCATGAGACTCAGGCCTAGGGGAGTTGCTATCTGCAAGGGTTTTGAGGTAGGAGGAGGAAAGAGATGGGAATGGAGCAGCAGAGAGACCCAGGAGAAACTCAGTGAGCATTCAGGGTCTTCTGATGTCTTCTATGTTGCTCGGAGAGAAGCTAAGATGGATGCAGATGTAATGTTGAGCTTATGAGGTAAGGAAATTATGAATTTTTCCCCATCCCAGTTTGGGCAAAGATGATAATGTTCCACATATAATATCACATATAGACATAGATAGCTAAATAGATAGATAGATAGATAGATAGATAGATAGATAGATAGATAGATAGATAGATAGATATTAGATAGATGAGAGACACAGAGAGACAGACAGAGACAAAGACAGAGACAGACATGAGAGAGAACCTTGGGGCACTGTTCACCAGAAAGTAGGTGTGATCCCTCAACTTTGTTTGGAGGGACCAAGATGTACTTGAGTCTTCCTAAAGATGTAGCTGGAACAACTCTGAGTATCATCATCATCATCATCGTCGTCATCATCATTATTCTGTATATCTCAATTTTGGAGCTGAGAATTCTGCTTGCCCTTTTCTTAGAGTCATTTTCTTTAAAGTCACATAGTTAACTTTGATCTCTGCGTTTTGAAAAGTCTCTCTCTCTCAACTTTGAGGCTTCAAAAGGCTTCTGAGGGACACTGTCAGGTACCTTCAAATTTCAGTTGCCTCTCTTTCTAAATGAGGGTGGTGTGAAAGTGCTCTTAGATTGGAAACAAAACCACAGTTAAGGCTCAAGAAAGGCGCTGACTTAAAAATAACCCAGTGCCTGTAGGCTGTGACAGCAATGGTGTCCTTTAGTCATGCAGGGCTAGAGCCTGGACTTTTGATTTTTCAAAGGATAATTTGATTCACCTACTTGATGGGAAAATGTGAAGCTATGGAATGACAGTTGATTGATAGAACATCTTATTTTCTAATAGGCAGGGGAGACATGAGGACAAGGAAGGGTACAGAAGATAAATTTTATAAAAATGAGGCTGGAAATCAAAGTGGAATTCATCCACTTGAATAATAGGAAGGGAGAGAGAACACATCATTTTCCCTTTATCACAGAAGTTTATTCCAAAAAGAGATTTCCTGATAGAAGAGGAAAAGTTTCTACTTAATTTCTTTTTTCTAGTTGCCTACCAGAAACCCAGGAACTTGGATTAACAAGAAACAGAATTTCAAAGCTTTCCATCAAGCAGGGAGGCAAGGTAGCAGCCAGCAAAGGTTCATTTTATATAGCAAAGCAAAGTAAGGGGAAATGACATATTGTCAGAAGGTTGGGCTAAACTGGCATAGAGCTGAACTTTGTGCTAGAAATCTTTTCCCCCAGGAGTATTAATGTCTCCTAAATGGCCTAAAGGATGTCCAGTTAAAACGCCCACCTTGCTGGGTACTGGCTCTTGCCTGCAAGCCTAGATACTCAAGAGGATCACAGTTCAAAGCCAGCCAGGGCAGAAAAGTCCATGGGATTCTTATTGCCACCAACCATCAAAATGCTGGACTTGGAGCAGTGGCTCAAAGTAGTGGAGCAGCAGACTTGAGCAAATGAGAGCACAAAGCCCTGAGTTCCAGCTCCAGCATTGGAGCATGGGCCTGGGGGCGGGGTAGGGAGCAGAGTTGATGACTTGCGTGTATAATTTTCTAATTTGACACTGTTACCCAAGCATGAGACAAAGGATCTTAAATGACTTTACAACCATGGTGCTTATAATGATGGTCTTTTTCCTGATCAACTGTTTATTCAAAATATAATAATTGAGTCTGAATTCTCAGGCTCAATTTCTTACCTAGGAGGTTTGCATCTCAGATAACAACTGAAATTGTGCTAGAAGTAATGCACACACATTCTTGCTTGCTTTGTCTTGTGTGTGTTGTTACTAAACCTTGAACTCGAGGCTTGAGTGCTGTCCCTTAGCTTTTCTGCTCAAGGCTGGTGCTGTGCTCCTCGAACCAGAGCTTCACTTGCAGCATTTTGGTGGTTCATCAGAGATAAGACTCTCACTGATTTTCCTGCCTGGTCTGTCTTTAAACCATGATCCTCAGATTTCAGCCTCCTGAGTAATTAGGATTATAGGAATGAGCCACTGGCACCCTGCCATGTGTGCTTTCTGTTGCTCTAGTAATTTTTAACTTTACTCCCCATTTCTTTCTCAGTCCCTGTATCCAGTTGGTTAATTTTGATATCATTTTCTAACTCCTCCATCAGCTATCATCATCCAGTGATCCTGTTTCACTTCTTTGCTTACTGCATATTGCCAAAGAAAATCTAGATCTAGACCATAAAGTAGTAAAAATAGAATTTTTTTCTTTGGCTTTTTGCCACAGGGGAAAGAGAGTTTGGTACAGAAAGACTAGGGAATCATGGTTGAAGATTGGAAGTAGGATTTCTGGTTCAATAAATCTACCAGGGCCGGGGGGAGGGGGGTGGTCAGATGCCTGCTGGGAGCGAGTGGGTGATGATGAAGCTGATGAGCTGTGAGGAGTGGGGCTTACCTTTGCACTGACTTGGCAAGATCTGTGTCGAAACAGAGTGAGTCAGACCTGACAAGGACAGATGTCACAGTGAAGGCTGGAAGGGCTTAGAGGAGCACGAGCAAGGAGGAATAGAAGAAAAAAAAAAGCCTGAGCCCACATCTATATGACAGTTTTCAAGTTGAATATTCAGAGAAGCTATAGACCTCAGCAGTCATGAAAGAAAGAAAGAAAGAAAAAAGAAAGAAAGAAAGAAAGAAAGAAAGAAAGAAAGAAAGAAAGAAGGAAAGAAAGCGGCTCTGAAAACTATCTTTTGATAAAGACTTTGGCAACTTTGGTGAAGTGAAACACTGGTATGGGCAGAGATGTTTCTCTCTGTTATCTCCAGGTATTGTGACCACAGGAAGAAGATGGCAGAGTTCAGATCCTGATAAGAGAGTTGAGTACTTCTTGCTACCTGGGGGATCACACCTGCAACACCAGTCAACACTGGTTTTCTGTGCTCCTTGTCCCCACAACCTCCCCTAACGCAAACTACTTCCCTCCTGCAGGAATGGAGCTCCAATCACGTTAGTGTCTCCATATGGGTCACACATCCCGTGTGGAGTCTAACACTCCAAAGCATGCCATAAATGTTCTGTATTCTATTTCTAGTTATCTGTCTACTGTCAGCTTCTTTCATAGACAAAACCAATTTTCTTAGGTAAGAGTAAGACGTCTGTACAAAGCAAGCATGTTTAGTCTGTGCTTAGGGATGACGAATATCTGGTTAATTAGTACAAAAGAAATATAAACCAAAAGAGTCATCGACAGCTCATAGAATAAGCCAGAATCTAGAAGTCCAAAGTCTGAAGATGTAAAGACACAAGGGATCCTGAAGTCTAAGTGGCAGGCACCTGGCTAACTCCCCACAGTCACCTGAAAATCCCTGAAAAAAATATCTGATGTCCAATTCATTCGGCATTTGAGGTCACTTATCCAGTCCTCGAATAAATCATATGCTCAGCAAATGGTGACACACTGGGGAAGTGGTAATTGCCCACATTTCTGAAAATAGGCCAAAAGGATGCTGTAAATAAAATTAAGTGTGTGTGCATGTGTGTGCCTGTGTGTGTGTGTGTGTGTGTGTGTGTGTGTGTATGTGTTAGTCCTGGGGCTTGAATTCAGGGCCTGAATGCTGTCCCTGAGCTTTTATCCTCAGGGCTACTGCTCTACACTTGAGCCACATCTCTGTTTTCAGTTTTTGGATGTTAAGTGGAGATAAGAGTCTCACAGACTTTCCTGTCTGGACTGGCTTTGAAACCCAATCCTTAAATCTCAACCCCCTGAGTAGCTAGGATTATAGGCATGACATCAAACCCCACACTGATCCTACCTCCCCTCAAAAAAAGATAAGCTTTGAGCTTGGCTATTAGCTTCACCATATATTGTATTTGGTGAGGTAGGTGCGTTGGCTAGGAAATACCAGGCCCAGGTTGCTCTTGTACAGCATGTGGGATGATTTAATGACATCTGAGTCACAGGGACAAATGGAACAATACACATGCATGCTCAGTACAAGATGTGGAACATGATAATCAGGCAGAAATGTTAAATGGTATTTTCCCCTCTTCAATGACTAGAATGGTTTGAGTATGTCCCACCAAAATCTACATATTGCTGGGCGCTGGTGGCTCAAACCACCAATGATTTTTAGCTACTCAGTAGACTGAGATCTGAAGATTACAGTCCCAAACCATTTTCCAGCTGGAATATCCATGAGAAGCTTATCTCCGATTAACCACCAAAAAGCTGGAAGCAGAAGTGTAGCTAAGGGGGCAAAGCTAAGTGATAGAGCCCTAGGCCCTGAAATCAAGACCCCCCCCCACTCCACATTACCTATTTAATAGTATTTAGAAATGGGTCTTTAAGAGGTTATAATGAATGAAAACTGCTTTCCAGGAATAAGATTAGAAGCCCTGGAGAGAGAAAGGGTAACATTTAGGAATATGGGGGTAAAAAGTTGTGTGGGCATAAAATATGGCTGATAACAGGTGTCCTATCATGGCATTTCTTGTTCACATAGTGCCTGGAGATCCTGCTTAAATCTTTTTACAAGCATAAATGCGTCTTCTTCTCATGATGTTCTGGGTGCCTGCCCAACCAATGAAAAGAGTCAAGGCAAAGCATGTAATCAGCATAAAACCCAGGGGAAGAGACAGGAGAGGAACCCCTCTATAACCACCCCTTCCAGTGGACTCCACTTCAATCCATTTTCCAGATGGAGAATTTCTGAGACTTTCTTTCAGGGGTTTCCTTCTACTTTGAAATAAATGCTTGCTTATGCAAGTTGTTGCAGTTCCTGGCTTTATCCACTGTTCCAGGGGATAAGAACCTATCACTCACTGCGTATCACCTTGGCCCCCAATGTAGGGCTCAAAGACCTCCAAAGGTCTGTATGGTTTGCCAAACTGGGGCATGCTCCTAGGAAACAGCTAGTGTCTACCCCCCCCCACCTCCAGTAGACTTAGCTTCCAGGGGGCTCCCCACCTACTCACCTGTGCTCACAGTTGAGCTCCCTGGAAGATGTTTATTTAGCTCTTTCTTGTCTAGGGACTTGCCCTCTGAAAGTCTAAATGAAAGAAGCTGCAAGACCACTGTGGCTCATAGGTAGGCAACCCAAGAATCTTGGTGAATGCATCAGCAGCACCCTGACTCAACCTCAGCGGCTGGCTAGGGATTTGTCATGGACTACTACATACTATGTGGCTGTGACTGAGCTCATGATACCTGAGGAGGCCTGATTTTCCTTCCTATTTATTTATTTATTTATTTATTTATTTATTGTCAGTCCTGGGCCTTGAACTCAGGGCCTGAGCGCTGTCCTCAGGCTTTCTGAAGGCTAGAGCTCTACCACTTGATCCATAGCACCATTTCTGGCTTTTTCAATGCATGTGGTACCAGGAAATCAAACCCAGGGCTTCCTGCATGCTAGGCAAGCACTCTAACACTAGGCCATGTTCCCAGCCATCTCCTACTTCTTTTTGTCCGGCTAGACATGAGTGGTTGGTAACTCTTTCCCTGACAACACTGGAAGGACTTTTACTAACTGGTTTGTGAGAGGTCCCATCTCCTCCCCTGTTCATTCATCTCTTCCCTGGCAGAGAGCTTACATCCGTTTTGTGACCATTCTTGCCTCTGGTCTATCAATCTTGGCCAGGTTATGATTCTGGCTAGATTTGCCACTTATGTCCATTACCAGATTAGTCATGTACCTGTCAGTCCTGGTATAGAATCTAGGATATTTGGGGGTCCACCAGGAAGATATAGTCTTCACAACACTCCTTCTGCTGATCATCTCCTGTTTAGAAACCAAGAAAACTGATAATGTGTTCAAAGCAGGTTTGTAGACCCCAGGCTCAAAGTCTAGGAGTTTCAAGTGGAACTTTGTAGACAGTGTGGTTACCCTCCAACAGACAGTGCAGATAGCTTACCATGAATCTCACTTTCCATCGGGGTTGCCTATGTCAGTTTATCATCATGTGTCCATGATAAAAAAAATAAAAATAAAAATAAACATCCCCCATGGACCAGAGTTTAGAATTTCCCAAAAATGACTAACACTTGTGAAGAACGACGATTGGCCTGGTATTAGGTTTTTGTAAGCACTGAGTTTATGACTCATGACTGTAAAACAATGTTAAACCAAATGATGTTTTAATAATGATGTGTGTCTGATTTAGATTTCTTGGTAGGGCTGTTCAGTTTTTCTCTAGTTTTCTCTCTATATAAAAAAGGTGCTTACAAATGCAAGACATGAACTGAGATCTTATAACATCAAGGAAAGGTCTAGAAAGTGTCCTGTAGCTCCACTGCACATTACTGAGGAAAATGAGGGAAATGCTGCCTCTATTAACCCAGCAAGACTGAGGTGTGCTCTCCTGGGTTAGTAAGAGTACTGCACAGAGGCAGAACCAAGAGAACATACAGAGATTTCGGTAGAGAGAATGATGTGTGAGAGATATTATGGAGATGGAGGGGTTCTTGGCAGGCTGTGGGTGAACAAGAGAAGCAGAGAAGTTGTTAGTGAAACTCAATCTCTGTGCAAAGGTTTCAAAAGCAGAGATGCTGATGGTATAGTATCAGTGTGAGGCCTGATGGCCTAACTGATCAGTTCAAAAGTCAGAGAACCTGGTCTACTGAGGACCAAATACACACACACACACACACACACACACACACACACACACACACACACACACACACACAAAATAAACCTGTTGCTCATGGACATAATTACTGTCAATCCCATGGTACTGAGACAAAATACCAATGATCAGAGAAATACGGGAACAGAAGAGTCTGCTTGAGAGCAAGTAACTGTCCAGTTAGCTACCCCTGGGTCCACATGAAACTCAGCCATGATTCCCCTCTATGTCTGAAAAACATGGGGGTTTCAGAAAATGCAGAGTGGGTAAAGAAAGCAATTGTACCTGCCACAACCTGGCTGAGGCTGTATGCCCTGTGCAGGACTCAAGCCTATGGGCCCTTAACAAGGTTCTCTTAACACCGTGGTCTCTGATCTCAATCCAGAGTTGGCTCATGTGACACATCCTTGGCCCCCATGGCAGGATGTGATTCCATTTCAGGGCAGCAGGATGGATTTTTTTTATTCTCCTTATCACCTCCAAGCTAAATGTTTAGCAGACCACTTTCAAATTCCTGTAGAGGAAGATGGCAAAATGAAACTCAAATGAAAGCTTTTAAAGAATAGGGAGGTAAGGAGTTGGGGAAAATGAGAGGAGGCCAATCTGATTAAAGTATGGTTTATGCATGTGTGAAATACCTGGTGAAATCCCTTTGAATTCGTATGCACTCTAACAAAAACAGATATTAAGAAACTGAACCATGTCCTGTCTGGAATGTTGGAACAGGATGTGGGAGGAAGAATAGAATGGTCAAAGTACTTCTGTACAAATGGAACAATGAAGCTTGTGAGAGTGGTTTGGGAGGAGGAAGGAAGGGAGGCTACTCAAGGTAACCTCCTTATATACATATATGGATATGTCAAAATGAAATCCCATTGTACGACTAATTGATGTTACTAAAAAATATGGGAAAAAATAAAAAGAAACACAAATCCTCGACTCTTAGGAAGGGATAAAGTCGGGAAAAAGACACCAATCGTTTTTCTTTTTTTAAACCTCTTGTTAAAAGTTTTCTTCTCATCCTAAGCAGACACATAGCGTTCTATGTTTTCTTCCTCTCTTTCCAGCCCTGCCCCCCCTTCCCCCTTGTCTGGGCTCTGAACCTTCCAAAGGTCACCCACCCCCTGAGGCCAGTACACTAATGTCATAAGCAAACAAGACTGGTTATGACTGCCCACCTCAGGCAGTCCCTCTAAAAGCAGAGACTAAATTATTCAGAGGAGATTGAAATGCCCAGGACAAGAAGCCTACAAAGAAAGGGCCACATTAAAAACTCCATTAGCCCAATGCCTCACTCACATGCATTCTACTCAACATCTCAGCATTTCCATCTTCACTGCCCAAAGGAGACAGCATGCTGTTTTGATTTGGCTAAATATCCCGCCCTCCCACTTCCCCCTCCCCCTCCACCAAGCCCTAGTGTTAGAGCTTGTTCTTAGCCTTGGTGCTATTAAAGGTTGTGGTAACTTTAAGGGGAGGGACATGGTGAAGGAAGTTAGGTCATTGGGGGCGTTTCCTCAAAGGGTATGGAGGACTCTGGTCTCTCCCTTTCTTAGGGTAAACCAGCTTTGTGAACTTCACACACACACCTCCATGATGTGCTGTTTCATGGGCCCCAAGACAGTATGGCCCGCTGAACTTGGATTGTGAGTCCAAAGCAACCCTTTCCTCTTGACAAGGTGATTACATTTGGAGTTTCGGTAGAAAGCTAGCTAGCACACATCCCCCTGGATGGCACTCCTTGCATGTGGACCTGGATTTTATGATGGCACCTCTGTCCAGCTGGCTTATATCTCTACTCAGACCTGAGCTTGCCTCAGACTGAATATAAGTAGTTGGTACACATTTTCAAACTCTTATCTTTCCAAAGTAGATTCAATTTGCGAGGAAATATTAGATGTTGCTGGGCCAGGAGTGTGGCCTAGTGGTAGAGTGCCTGCCTAACATGATACCCTGGGTTTGATTCTTTGTTACCACATACACAGCAAAAGCTAAAAGTAGTGCTGTGGCTCAAGTGATAGAGTGCTAGCCTTGAGAAAGCCCAAGTGTCCAGGTCTTGAGTTCAAGCTCCAGCCCTGATTAAAAAAAATTACATGTTTCTTAGTAATAACTGAGAGTCAAAGACAACATTTGGCCTTCACCTGTTGGGTAAGCCTAGCTGTCTATCTTCTGTAGTGACTGTCATCAGAGAATTGATTGTCACAGAGCATTGGCCCCTAGCCCACTGCTGGCTCTAGTTGCTTAAGTCTTGACACAGTTATTCAGGTGTAATCTATTCAGGACTAAAGACAAAACAGCCTGTGTGTCTCCCTCAAATCCTAACAAACTCAGGGTTGAGGGAAGCAGTTGGGATCAGGTCCCTTTGTAATCTCCTAGGTCTGATGAAAGGTGTTAACCCACAGACTTTCCTGGCGGGTTTGATGAGCTGATGGTAACAGAGGCTTGCCTCTTTGCATGGATGAAACACTACCATATGTGTCTGCATTGAAAGAGAGCTAGGGAATATAGGGTTATCATGTGTACTGGCTGGAACAACTTGCCCATTTTCCTGGCAGCACTGAGATTTCTCAGGAACCCATGATAACAAGGAGCTGAAATGATTTTAGCAATCCACTGGTAGGGTGTTAAAAGCATTACCAGAGGTTGGTCAGAATTCTTCAACGGGGTGGTTGTATGTCAAGAGAATGCACAAAACTCAACTATCGACTCAACTTTCAAATCTCAACCACCAGCCAGGTATGGTAACACCTGTCTACAATCCCAGTGCCTGGAGAGATGGAGATCAGGAGGAAGGTTCGTTCAAACTCCAGTATGAAACAAAGAAAGCAAGCAGGAAGGAAGATAGCATGGAAGAAAAAGAAACCCAATTCAACCATCAAGTCAATAAAATTCTACCAGAGAACAAGGACCTACAGCGGTAAGTTCCTGAGGAGGTTTTGAAGACTGTTACCCATCAGGGACTGCGAATCAAATCCCAGCAACATCCTGCGTTCCACACACCTTGTTTCGATGATAAAAATAAAAGTAGGGACATCAAGACAGAAAGGATGCAAAAAAAAAAAAAAAAAAAAACCCCAAGATCATCCCTCCATTGTTTGTGAGAAGTGAACTGGAGCAGTCAGGCTGAGAACACAAATTTCATACCATGTAGCTTAGGGATTCTCCTGTTTGGCATTTATTGTAAAGCAATAAAAGCTTGTGTTTACAAATAAATCTTCCCATCAATGTTTTTTGAAATGATTCGTAACTGTTGCACCCAGATACAACCTGAGTGTCCTTCAGGTGGGGGAGCAGTGAGACTTGTTATTCACCCATCCTTTGGAATAGTACTCAGTAGTCATTAAAGAACTACTTTATTTTTTTGGTTGCATATCACAACTTGAATGAATCTTCAGGCAATGATATTTCAATGAGAAATCCAATCCCTCAAGATTATTTTGCATGGGATTTCATTCACGAAAGATTTTTGAAATGATATTAACATAGAATCGAAGGTGGGAGAATAAAGTTGGGGGGGAAATATAAAAATGATCCTCAAGAAATTCTTTTGCTTTCTTTATGAATGGTGTATTAGCATGTATATCTTCCGGAGGGTGAGGGGAGGGTACTGAACTTGAGGGTAATAAGGTGAAAAAATGTAGCAGTGGCGCTCACTGGATACTGAGAAAGTGAATTATGCAACACATGGGTGGAGATGGGAGGGAGGACTGGTAGAGTGAGTGAACAGATGACACTTAAGAAAGGAAATGCACGCATTACCTGACTCATCTCACTGTAATCCCGCCATACACCACCTTTATAATAACAATAAAAGTAAATTTTTAAAAAAAGAAATTGACATGTTGAATTATTCTCTTTTGGCTCTGTGGTAACCAGACCCACCCACATGCAATAATATTGACTAGAATTGCACACACACACACACACACACACACACACGTGCATGCGCATGCAAGTGGAACTAAGTCTGAATAAGCGGGTTCTATCAGTATACTTATTGCATAAGGTTTGAATCTGATTATGTAAGATACTTACATTAGGAGAAATTGCATAAAGGATACATGGATATCTATTATAAACTTATCATTTTCACAAGTCCTTGTGAATGCACAACTACATCAACATAGAAGTTTGCTTAGAAGCTGGGCATGCCTGTAATCCTAGCTACTCAAGAGGCGGAGATCTGAAAGCACGGTTCAAAGCTAGCCTAGGCAGAAAAATCCATGAGACTCAATACTGAATTTATCAACAAAAATCTAGACTAAGAGCATGACTCAAGTGTTAAAGTAAGAAACTGAAGGAGAGCAGGAAGCCTGTGTGTGTGTGTGTGTGTGTGTGTGTGTGTTTACAGAATGTATGATACCACCTGCAAAATAGTCTTGAGGGAACATAATATGGGGGATCTTTGTTGTAGGTCAGTGTCTGCGGGTGTCAGGTTTGACAAAAGGATGGTTAGAAAGGGTTGCTTCTTTGTATGAATGGAACACTACAATGTCTTGTGGCCCTGTTACAAAGTTTCATGGAACTATACCCTCTTCCTAAACTCACAGCACTTGTAGGGAGCGATGAAGCATACGGAAGATCTGCATTGAAGTTAATAGAGTTTTCCTAATACCAGTTTACTTGATTCAATCAGGAGTTATAACTGAATATGTTTCCATGAGGAAAGTGGGAAAAAAGGTAAAGAGAAACACTGTGCTATTTTTGCACATGCTTGTGAGTTATAACCCGTTTAAACACCTATCTTAAAAAGATAAACTTACAAGATTAATTACCCAAATGTCCATAAATACAAAACGAATTGTATATTCATTTAGTTCATGATAATAGTTTCATACAAACTCATAGAGGAGGATAAACAGGGATGACATAACCAACCAGGGGTCCATAAAGTAAGATCCACTTAGGGTCCCTAAAGTGAGGAATCACAGAGGAGATAAAATTGACTGCTGTACTCGAACACCTGTCCATTATCAAACTGTCTTCCCCAAGTTGGTATGTCAGGCCTTCTTTCCCAAAGTGGTGCAAGCAAGGGGTGAGGCCTTGGGAAGGTTGCAGGAATTGTGTCATAGGGGCTGCCCTAAAAGAAATGCAAAGCACCCTTCTTCCTCCCTCCCTCCCTTTCTCCTTTCTTTCTTTCTTTCCTTCCTTCCTACTTTTACTTCTGCCTTTCTACCTCTCCTTCTCTCCATTTTCTTTTTTCTTTTTTGCCAGTCCTGAGGCTTGAAATTAGTGTCTAATTTCTGTCCTTGAGCTTTTTTTTCCCCTACTTCAGCCATAGCTCTACTTCCAACTTCCAGCTTTTTGCTGATTAATTAGAAGGAAGAGTCTCATGGACTTTTCTGTCTGGCTGACTGAACGATCCTCAGATCTCAGCCTCCTGAGTGGCTAGGCATGAGCCACCAGCACATGGCTGAATACTGTTCCTTAGTCTTCTTGAGACTTTTAGCACAGCTGAAAATCAGATTCACCACCCCACACAAGCAAGACCGTCCAAAGCCCTAGGAATTCTGGCTTCCACTTACAATGGAACAAGATCATTCTAACATGCAGATTTGATTTTTCACTTTTTTTTCTGCAAAATACTATTCAGAGCAAGCAAGCACTCCTTTAAACTCACACACAGGCTTGCACTCACCCACACAATTACTACAATTACCTGGTTTGTGAGATAGCTTATTTTTTAAGCCTTTTTCCCCCAAATTACTTATTTAGTGGCCATATTTAAGCAAATGCTTAAGATTTAATAGAACTGTACCATCTGTCCATACAGCCTCAAATAAACTCCAGTTGTTTAAGCTATCTTTAATTATAAATCATTTGAAGCATAGATTATTTGTCAGGATTCACTAGCTCCTCTGGTTTTTCAACCCAAATGATCCCTTCCTCTTGTAATATCTTCAGAATAAAAAAACATCTCTCTGGAAGCAGAAGCATGGCTCAATTGGTAGAGCACCTGGCGTGAGCAAGAAAGAAGAGTGAGAGAATAAGGCCATAAGTTCAAGCCTCAGTACCAGGACACACACACACACACACACACACACACACACACACACACACACACACACACTAGTGGCTCATGCCTGTAATCCTAGCTACTCAGGAGACCAAGAACTGAGTACTAAGGTTTAAAAATTTGTTTGGGAAGACAAACCAAGAGATTCCTATCTCCAAGTAACTAGCAAAAAGATGGAAGTGGAGATGTGACTCAAGTAGTAGAGTTTCAGCCTTGAGTGAAAAACCAACGGAAAGCTTAAAGTCCTGAGTTCAAGACCTAACAGGAGAGAGAGAGAGAGAGACAGAGACAGAGACAGAGACAGAGAAAATAAGCATAATCCATCTCTTTTGGTTTCATAGCCTCCCTTAAATGTATCCCAGATAGAGGTCAATGGACAATCTATCCTACACATCCTTCTGGGTTCATGTGCCAAATTGGGGAAGCCATTCACAAGAGTCCCTGCAGTACACATTGATCTCCTCACCCAATCAGATTAGGAGAATGCCCTTTGCAGGAGGAGAACAGAACACCCTATGAGAGAGATTTTGGACACCTGGTTTACGGACCCTTCCTTGCACAATGAATTAATTTTGTTGTTTTTCTTTCCAGTAAGCATATCCAGTCTGTTTTAATGATCTTTCTTCTTTATAGTTACTTAATCTGTGGAGAAAACAAAACCCATATCCTAGTCAGTATCAGCAATTTATCATTTTTAGTTATATAATGCAATAGTAGGGAGAGTAAAAGATCTGTCAGATGTGTCAAAGGAGACTGGCGGAAGCAATGTGGATTAGGCTATGTTGAAAACATGTGGCGAAGTCCTCTTGTGTCCATGAGAGGAGATAAGAACAGAATGACTCATTTCCTCCCTTGCAGCTTAGAGCTGAGAGCTTAGACAAAACACTGGAAGGGGTTTCCAAACCATCCTACTTGAGTTAATTACATGATCCTGGGCCAAGAAGTATTCTGCCTTGTGTCCAAAGACCTGAATTACAAAGATAAAGTGCTTTCCAGTTACTTCATGAACATTTTGCTAAACATGATTTCCTAACTCAATCCAATATGAGTTGAGACAACTCTAAAGGAACCAGACACCAAAAGGAACCAAATGAATGTCTGTGCTATGTGGATGTTGTAGGAATTCGAAGCAAGTTGTCTTTGGGAAATAAACTGAGCTTCAAAGCAGGCAAGTTCTAAAATCAAACAATGATTTTCATAGACTCACTATAGTTGATGGACATATGTATCTATAAATCTTGTTAACATTAGTGACGCCCAGACTCCTCTATTTAAGGGCCTATAAGATGGACTGAGATGTCAGTATTTAAAATGCAGTGAGTTTATTAACTAGGGGTTAGGAATGTTTGGCTAGGTGTGAGTGTAAATCCTTTCTCTGTCACCATTACTGTGGCTCCCCACTTTGAGGAGGCTACTCTGTTCTGTCTAGGCCTCTATGTGCATCTACTTGCCAGAGTTTGGCAAAGCCTGACAAGATGCTGTACCCCCACACATGGCTTTTTGTCCAGTGCCAGATTATGTTGGCATGTACTTGGCTGTAAGTCACATGAAGGTACTTTGTGAATCTTTTGCTGAACACTAGCAGGTGCTGGAGCCCAGGGTCCGTTCCTCAGACCTTGAAGGGAAAGTCTCATCGTTCATCATGGAGAAGGCTTTCTATATACCAGTGCAGACAACACAGGCCACACTGGCTCTGAGTCCAACAGAAATGTAAGGCCCACTGGGTAGCACGGGTTCTTACATCTTTATGTAGAGATGGCAAGTTGTCCCTTGGATTCTCCACAGCATACATGGATGTACAGCAACAAGAATTGCACCGTTAAAGAAATTCTAGCCAGGTGCTGATACTCATGCCTGAAATTCTAGATACTTGGGAGGCTGGGATCTAAGAATTGTGGTTCAAAGTCAGTCCAGGCAGAAAAGGCTGTGAATCTCTTCAATTAAGTGGAAGTGTGCTCAAGTGGTAGAGCAAAAAAAGCTCTAGTAAAAAAAAAAAAAAGCTCAGGAATAGGGCCTAGGACCTGAGTTCAATCTCTAGAATAAGGAAAGAAAAAGAGAGAAGTGGGGGAGGGAGAAGGGAGGAGGGAGGGAGGATGGGAGGAAGGAAGAAAGGAAGGGAGGGAGGGAGGGAGGGAAAGAAAAAGGAAGGAAGGAAGAAGGGAAGGAAGGAAGAAAAAGAAAGGAAAGGAAAGGAAAAGAAAGCAAAGAGGAAAGGAAAGGAAAGGAAAGAAAAGGAAAGGAAAGGAAAGAAAAGGAAAGGAAAGGAAAGGAAAGGAAAGGAAAGGAAAGGAAAGGAAAGGAAAGGAAAGGAAAGGAAAGGAAAGGAAAGGAAAGGAAACATTCCTGTGCTGATTATCTAAGCCTAAGGTGTGGTCCAGATGAGGAAGCTGCATCCAGTGACCAATTGCCACCAGTAACATTCCTGGA